>NC_044560.1:75701248-76001248 GCF_007565055.1 Rhinopithecus roxellana | reverse complement strand
GCATTCTTTGAACAGTAGTCTCCAGATGTTACAGTAGATAACCTCAAGAAGCATGGCACCAGGGAGTGACTGCCCTCAGTGTACCTTCTGGTGGCAGGAGCAGAAGCGAGTTTGCACACGTCCTGCATTCATGATAAACAGTTCGCTGTTTGATCATACAGCCTCCAGTGGAATGCTGAGTTGGTCACGACCCTCCGGCTTTCAGCTCCCAACACCATTTCTTTTTTGTATAATTTCTTTTTGATAATTTATGCTTACAGATTTCTGTTTTCAAGAAAATCATGGGGATTTTTCCATATAGGAAAAAAAATTGCAAGATGTTTCATCTTGACCTGAACTTACCACATTTTTGAGCTGATCTGTGTCCTTCACTTTAGATTAATGGTAATTTCAAAAGTTTGCTGGCAATCTCCAAGTTTTAATTCAGTAGTACCAGGTGATAAAATTAAGAACCTGCAAAATTAGAGTACTTTCTAAATATTTCGAAATTTCTGTTACTGTTGGGGACCAGCTTCAACACCACCTGTAGGGTACACGAAGTCCAGTGGCAATGAAGAAATGAGAAGAGTCAGGTTAAGAGTGCATGAAGGGTGGGGTGCCAGGAGGCCAGTTGCATTTTTGGAGGCTGCAAAAGGCATCAAGTTCTGGTCTCCACACTATTTATTGAGTACAATCACTTAGATCTAAGAAGCAGATGTTCAGGGGTGAAACGGTGAAAGGGAGGCGGTGTGTCATACACCTAATCTATAGTAGTGGTAGTTTGGGTAAATTTTCTTTGTGCTGAAGCAGCATAAACTTAACTACTGATTTTTTCTTTAACTTATCAGAGAGCAGCTGTGGGGAGTGGGCCTAACTAGGAGCTAGCATATCTGGACACATTCCAATGCTTCAAAGGAGTATCTTTCTCCTTGAGCACAGTGTTTATAAATAAGAGAGCAGGTCACGCTCTGGTCATGGGAACATGATGGTAATAAGGAGGCTTTCCTCAGAGACCTCCTGTGTCTTTCCACAACTTATTGTCCCATATTTTTATGGCCAGTTTATACGGGCACCCCATAAGCCTTTTTCCCAACATGTTATAATTTAGTATTTTGGGATAAATGTATTAGAATATTCTATTACATCCTTTTTACGGAGCACATTACCAAGTTGATAATTGGAGAACATGAGCAAGATGCATGTTGTTCATTTTTAATAAAACAGGTATTGCTGCCTTTAAGCCAGACCTGATCATTTTTCTGGAGCAAGGAAAAGAGCCCTGGAATATGAAGAGACATGAGATAGCGGAAGAACCCCCAGGTAGGTGAGAATGAATACAATAGACGACATGGATGAGAGGTCCAAGGTCAAGGAGAAAGCCAATCCTTAAAGTGATATGGAAGCTGTGTTCCAAAATAAATAGTTTCTGGAAAGCCTAAATTTTATTTTTATTTTTTAAATTTTCTCTCACACAGGGGCATCTTCTGTCTTATGCTTTCAAAATTTCTAAGAATTCTTCTTTCCCTTCAGTAATCTTCAAGTTTACAGTGACAGCCAAAGTACTGTTCCTGGCATACAAGAGAGTGCACAATCTGACTTTTTGTTTGTTTGTGTTTGTGGACACACAGATATCTGCATAATTTTAAGATACTTCATGTTAAACTATCTTTTACATTCTCTTTTTCCATCATCTCTGAAATGTGTGAGACTAGTGGTTTCTGTATCATTGGGTTTTTTTGGCTCATTTTTCTGCACATTTCATCCTGTTTTTATTACTATAGTCTTGAAATATAGTTTGAAATTATAAAGTATGATGTCCTGCTTTTTTCTTTTTCTTCAAGATTGCTTTGCCTATTCACTTTCTTGTAGTTTCATGTAAATTTTATGCTTGTATTTTTTATTACTGTGAAGAAACACTGGACTATTGATAGAGAGTACATTGAACCTAGAGAGCACTTTGGATAATATGGCATTTTAACGTTTATTCTTTGAATTGATAGACATAAAATATATTTAAATTTGTTTGTGTTCTCATTATTTTTCATTGATAAATCTTTCACTTGAAAACTTTTTCAGCTCCTCAGTTAAATTTGTTCTCAGATATTTATTATTTTAGTGCTATTGTAAATAAGATTATTTTCTTCCTCTTTTATCAGATTGTTTAAGTGTATGGAATCATAACTTGTATGTTAATTTTATATTTTGCTGATTTACTGAGTGTATTTATTGGTTTGAAAAGGTTTTAATGTACTGTTTATGGTTTTTTGTACAGAACATTGCATGATCTACAAACAGCAATGTTTTACTTATTTGTCTTCAATTTAAATGACTTTAAAATTATTTTGACTAATTTTTCTTCCACATCAAGTGCTATGTTAAAATAGAAGCATTGACAATGGGCACAGTATACGTTTGCATTGGTGTCTGAATTTGAAGGAGTAAACACCTTTTAAAGTTTTAATAAACTAGTTTTAGAGGGAAAAAATCTTTTGTTGGTCCTCCAGCGGAATAGAATGCCCTCTGGGTTTGTAGTAGAGCGGGGTTGTAGCTTGGCCACAAGGCGGCTGGCTCTGCACTAGGATTGGCTTATTGGAAGGGGCTTGGGTAATTGTAATTCCCATTTTATTTTTGGACAGAGTAAATATCCTTCAGGACTCTGCTCAGTAGGGTAGACGCTAGGGCAGGTTTCTGCAGTCAGGTCTACATATGGTGGGCTTTATATTAGGATGTGGATTATGGCTTTCACTCAGTACTAGAGAGGATTTCTGAGGTCACTGTGGGTTTCTACATGGGCAGAAGTGGCCATGAACTGTGGCTTAGGAAGCTGGAACTGCTATTAGGACCACAGTAAGGACCAAGGTCTGCCGGCCTGCCATTATGGGTGTAAATGGATATCTCTCTCCAGGCTTCTGGAAGACCAAGACCTCTCACAGACTGTGGCTGGGAGGAGTTTGGGATGATTACAGAGTAAGTTCAAAATTCTCAGTGGGACCAAGTTGGGTGGGACATTGTCTGGTCTGTAGTCAAGAGCAGGGATCCTGTAGTTTGCCACCTGAATGAAAGCTTGCCTTCTGAAAACAGTGCTCCTCAATCTTGGACTTTAGCAAAGTTTCACAATTCCCTTCATGCATCTCAAAGCTCTCTTAAAGGTACTTATTTTTGAGATGGCATCTCACTACATAACCTAGATTGGTCTTAAAATTTTGGCCTGAAGCAATTCTCCAACCTTACTGTACCATGTAGCTGTCATTACAGATGTTAACCATGATGCCTGGTTCTCTCATTAAGACATTTTTGTCATGGATGACTGACAGACTTTCTTGGTATTGGGGGTTAAGCAAATAGGAAATCTTTTTCTTTTTATCTGTTTCTAAGAGTGTAAATGCTTTATATCTATCTATCTCTTACGATCTTTATCTTCTTGTGGCTGACTCATTTCATTTTGCATAGTGTTATCAAGATTTATCTTCACAATTGGTAGAATATTTTCTGCTTTTTGAAAACTGAGTGATATTCCAGTATTTTTATATTTCACATTATATTTACTGAATGATTTGGTGACAAATTTGCATTACCTTTATGTATTATTTATTACAGTAATAATTATTGCTCTGTAAATGACTCCTGATATGACTATGTTTAAGTATATATATGTGTTGCATTCTATTTTATTAGTCTAATTTTTCATCCTTATACCAGATTGTTTTAATTCTGTAGCTTGGAATGTCTTTTGAAATCAGGAACTTTAATGCCTGCAACACTGCTTTATTATTATTATTTTAAGATTGTTGGGTGCTTTATTGTCTTTTGAGATTCTATATACACTTAGGGTTGCTGTTTTTTCAAAAATGCAATGAGAAACTTGAAAAACATTTCATTAAATTTGTAGAATATATTGAGCAGGATGAACCTCTTTACAACATTAACATTACAAGCTTTGCATAAGAGCATGCTCGAGTGTTTTGTTAAATTCATATATATATGTATTTTTTTTGTTGTTTGTTTGTTTTTGTTTGAGATGGAGTCTTGCTCTATCACCAGGCTGCAATGCAGTGGCATGATCTCAGCTCATTGCAACCTCCATCTCTTGGATTCAAGCAATTTCCCTGCCTCAGCCTCCCAAGTAGCTGGGACTGCAGGTGTGTGCCACCAAGCCTTGCTTGTTTTTTGTATTTTGGTAGAGACAGGGTTTCACTGTGTTGGCCAGAATGATCTTGATCTCCTGACCTTGTGATTCACCTGCCTTGGCCTTCCAAGGTGTTGGGATTTCAGGCGTGAGCCACCGTGCCTGGCATATTTGGGTTTTTTTTGATCGTTTGTTTGTTTTTCAGGGTTTTTTTTTTTTTCTATTTTTGTTGTATGCTCACATTCATGTTTAGTTATAGAAAATAATTCATAAAATTTCAGTTTTAAAAAATTTGGTAAGACTTCTTGTTTGGCCTAAGAGATGGTCTATCAAGAAATATATTGTATGAACTATTGAGAAGGGTGTGTATGAATGCTCTCTGACAGAGGTATACTCTGTCAGAAATAGTTGTTTTATACCGCTTTTAATTAGTCTGTTTCCTTATTAATATTCTGTTTTGATTTTTTAATTATAATTTAAATTCTGGGGTACATGTGCAGAACGTGCAGGTTTCTTACATAGATATACACATGCCATGGGGGTTTGCTGCACCCATCAACTCATTATCTACATTAGGTATTTCTCCTAATGTTATCCCTCCCCTAGTCCCCCACCCCCTGACAGGACCCTGTGTGATGTTCCACTTTCTGTGTCCCTGTGTTCTCATTGTTCAACTCCCACTTATGAGTGAGAACATGCTGTGTTTTGGTTTCTGTTCTCGTGTTAGTTTGCTGAGAATGATGGTTTCCAGCTTCATCGATGTCCCTGCAAAGTACATGAACTCATTTTTTTTTATGGCTGCATAGTATTCCATGGTGTACATGTGCCACATTTTCTTTATCCAGTATATTACTGATGGTCATTTGGGTTAGTTCCAAGTCTTTTCTATTGTGAATAGTGCTAAAAAAAACATACGTGTTCATGTGCCTTCATAGTAGAATGATTTATAATCTTTTGAGTATATACCCAGTAATGGGATTGCTGGGTCAAATGGTATTTCTAGTTCTAGATCCTTTTTGCCCACTTTTTGATGGTTTTTTTTTTTTTTCTTGTAAATTTGTTTAAGTTCTTTGTAGATCCTGGATATTAGCCCTTTGTTAGATGAGTAGATTGCATAATTTTTCTCCCATTCCGTAGGTTGCGTGTTCACTCTGATGACAGTTTCCTTTGCTGCGCAGAAGCTCTTTAGTTAATTAGGTTCCATTTGTCAATTTTGGCTTTTGTTGCCATTGTTTTTGGTGTTTTAGTCATGAAGTCTTTGTCCATGCCTATGTCCTGAATAGTACTGTCTAGGTTTTCTTCTAGGGTTTTTATGGTTTGGGGTGTTACATTTTAGTCTTTCATTCATCTTAAGTTAATTTTTGTATAAGGTGTAAGGAAGGGGACCAGTTTCAGTTTTCCGCATATGGCTAGCCAGTTTTTTCAACACCTTTTATTAAATAGGGAATCCTTTCCCATTGCTTGTTTTTGTTATCTTTGTCAAAGATCAGGTGGTTGTAGATGTGTGGTGTTATTTCTGAGGCCTCTTTGTTCCATTGGTCTATATTTCTGTTTTGATATCAGTACCATACTGTTTTGGTTACTATAGCCTTGTAGTATAGTTTGAAGTCAGGTAGCACGATGCCTCCAGCTTTGTTCTTTTTACTTAGGATTGTCTTGGCTTTATGAGCTTTTTTTTGGTTCCATATGAAATTTAAAGCAGTTTTTTCAAATTCTGTGAAGAAAGTCAATGGTAGATTGATGGGGATAGCACTGAATCTATAAATTACTTTGGGCAGTAGGGCCATTTTCTTTTCTTTCTTTTTTTTTTTTTTTTTTTTTTTTTTTTTGAGATGGAGCCTCACTCTGTCTCCCGGGCTGGAGTGCAGTGGCCGGATCTCAGCTCACTGCAAGCTCTGCCTCCCGGGTTTACGCCATTCTCCTGCCTCAGCCTCCCGAGTAGCTGGGACTACAGGCGCCCGCCACCTCGCCCGGCTAGTTTTTTGTATTTTTTAGTAGAGACGGGGTTTCACGGTGTTAGCCAGGATGGTCTCGATCTCCTGACCTCGTGATCCACCTGTCTCGGCCTCCCAAAGTGCTGGGATTACAGGCTTGAGCCACCGCGCCCGGCCTAAAGTATGGCCATTTTCATGATATTGATTATTTCTATGCATGAGTATGGAATATTCTTGCATTTTTTTTTCTGGTTTTTTTTTTTTTTTTGAGACGAAGTCTTACTCTGTCGCCCAGGCTGAAGTGCAGTGGTTCGATCTCGGCTCACTGCAAGCTCTGCCTCCCAGGTTCACACCATTTTCCTGCCTCAGCCTCCCGAGTAGCTGGGACCAGAGGCACCCGCCACCACGCCCAGCTAATTTTTTGTATTTTTAGTAGACACAGGGTTTCACAGTGTTAGCCAGGATGATCTTGATCTCCTGACCTTGTGATCTGCCCATCTTGGCCTCCCAAAGTTCTGGGATTAGAGGCATGAGCCACTGCGCCTGGCCATGGAATGTTCTTACATTTTTTGTGTCCTCTCTTATTTTCTTGAGCAGTGGTTTGCAGTTCTCCTTGAAGAGGTCCTTCACATCCCTTGTAAGTTGTATTGCTAGGTATTTTATTCTCTTTGTAGCAATTGTGAATGGGAGTTCACTCATGGTTTGGCACTCTATTATTGATGTATAGGATATAGGAATGCTTGTGATTTTTGCACATCGATTTTGTATTCTGAGACTTTGCTGAAGTTGCTTATCCACTTAGGGAGATTTTGGGCTGAGACAATGGTGTTTTCTGAATATACAATCATGTCATCTGCAAATAGAGACAATTTGACTTCCTCTTTTCCTATTTGAATATCCTTAATTTCTTTTTCTTGCCTGATTGCGGTCACCAGAACTTCCAATACTGTGTTGAATAGGAGTGGTGAGAGAGGGCATCCCTGTCTTGTGCCAGTTTTCAAAGGGAATGCTTCCAGTTTTTGCCCACTCAGTATGATATTGTCTGTGGGGGTTGTCATACATAGCTCTTATTATTTTGAGATACATTCCATCTATATCTAGTTTATTGTGAGTTTTTAGCATGAAGACTGTTGAATTTTATCGAAGACCTTTTCTGCATCTTTTGAGATAATCATGTGGTTTTTGTCATTGATTCTGTTTATGTGATTGATTATTATGTTTCTTGTTTTGTGTATATTGAACCAGTCTTGCATCCCAGGGATGAAGCTGACTTGATCTTATTTCTGCCTTCATTTCGTTATTTACCCAGCAGTCATTCAGGAGCAGGTAGTTCAGTTTCTATGTAAGTTGTGCAGGTTTTAGTGAGTTTCTTAATCCTGAGTTCTAATTTGATTGCACTGTGGTCTGAGAGATAGTTCGTGTAATTTCTGGTCTCTTCCATTTTTTGAGGAATGATTTTAGATGTGGTGCTGAGAAGAAAGTATATTCTGTAGATTTGGGGTGGAGAGTTCTGTAGATGTCTATTGGGTCTGCTTGGTGCAGAGCTGAGTTCAAGTCCTGGATATCCTTGTTAACCTTCTGTCACATTGATCTAACAGCAGGGTATTAAAGTCTCCCATTATTATGTGGGAGTTTCAGTCTCTTTGTAGGTCTCTAAGGACTTACTCTATGAATCTTGGTGCTCCTGTATTGGGTGCATATATATTTAGATAGTTAGCTCTTCTGGTTGAATTGATCCCTTTACCATTATGTAATGACCTTCTTTGTCTCTTTTGATCTTTGCTGGTTTAAACTCTGGTTTATCAGAGAGTAGGTTTACAACCCCTGCTTTCTTTTTGGTTTTCATTTGCTTGGTAGATCTTCATCCCTTTATTCTGAGCCTTTTGTGTGTGTCTTCACGTGAGATGGATCTCCTGAATACAGCACTTTGATAGATCTTGACTCTTCATTCAATTTGCCATTCTGTGTCTTTTAATTGGGGCATTTAGCATGTTTACATTTAAGGTTAATATTGTTATGTGTGAATTTGATCCTGTCATTATGATGCTAGCTGGTTATTTTGCCCGTTAGTTGATGCGATTTCTTCATCATGTTAATGGTCTTTACAATTTGGTGTGTTTTTGCAGTGGCTGGTACCAGTCTTTCCTTTTTATGTTCAGTGCTTCCTTCAGGAGCTCTTGTAAGGCAGGCCTGGTGGTGGCAAAATCTCTCAGCATTTGCTTGTCTGTAAAGGATTTTATTTTTCCTTTACTTATGAAGCTTAGTTTGGCTGGATATGAAATTCTGGGTTGAAAATTCCTTTCTTTAAGAATGTTCAGTATTGGCCCCCACTCTATTCTGGCTTGTAGGGTTTCTGCAGAGACATCCATTGTTAGTCTGATGGGCTTACTTTGGTGGGTAACCCAGCATTTCTTTCAGGCTGTCCTTTACAGTTTTCTTTTCATTTCAGCCTTGGTGTATCTGATGATTCTGTGTCTTGGGGTTGCTCTTCTCGAGGAGTATCTTTGTGGTGTTCTCTGTATTTTCTGAATTTGAATGTTGGCCTGTCTTGCTAGGTTGGGGATATTCTCCTGGATGATATCCTGAAGCGTGTTTTCCAACTTGGTTCCATTCTCCCTGTCACTTTCGGGTACCCCAATCAAACATAGACTTGGTCTTTTTTTACATAGTCGCATATTTCTTGGAGGCTTTGTTCATTTCTTTTTATTCTTTTTTTCTCTAATCTTGTCTTCTTGCTTTATTTCATTAAATTGATCTTCAATCTCTGATATCCTTTCTTCCACTTTATCGATTCAGCTATTGATATTTGCGCATGCTTCATGAAGTTCTCGTGCTGTGTTTTTCATCTCCATCAGGCATTTATGTTCTTCTCTAAACTGGTTATTCTCATTAACAATCCATCTAACCTTTTTTCAAGGTTCTTGGCTTCCTGGCATTGGGTTAGAACATGCTCCTTTAGCTTGGAGGAGTTTGTTATTACCCACCTCTGAAATTTGTCAAATTTGAGTTTGTCAATTCATCAGACTTATTTTCCATTCAGTTTTGTTTCTTTGCTGGTGATGAGTTGTGATCCTTTGGAGGAGAACAGGCATTCTGGTTTTTGGAATTTTCAGCCTTTTTGCACTGACTTCTCCCCATCTTTATGGATTTATCTACCTTTGGTCTTCGATGTTGATGACGTTCGGATGGGGTCTCTGAGTAAACATCATTTTTGTAGATGTTGCTTCTATTCCTTTCTGTTTGTTTGTTTTCCTTTTAACAGTCAGGCGCCTCTGCTGCAGATCTGCTGGAGCTTGCTGGAGGCCCACTCCAGACCCTGGTTGCCTGGGTATCACCAGTGGAGGCTGCAGAACAGCAAAGATTGCTGCCTGTTCCTTCCTCTGGAAGCTTTGTCCCAGAGGCCACCCGCCAAATGCCAGCTAGAGCTCTGTTGTACGAGGTGTCTTTCAGCTTCTACTGGGAGGTGTCTCTCAATCTGGAGACACAGGTGGCAATCAGGAGTCTCAATCAGGAGACTTGAGGTGGCAGTCTGACCCTTAGCAGAGCTTGAATGCTGTTCTGGTAAATCCACTTCTCTCTTCAGAGTTGTCCAGCAGGGATGTTTAAGTCTGCTAAAGCTGTGCTCACAGCTGTCCCTTACCCCAGGTGCTCTGTCCCAAGGAGATGGGTGTTTTATCTATATTCCCCTGACTGTGGTTGCTGCCTCTTTTTTCAGAGATGCCCTGCCCAAAGAGGAGGAATCTTGAGATACAGTCTGGTCTTGCTGAGCTGCGGTGGGCTCCACCCAGTTCAGTCTTTGTGCTTTCAAGTTTTGTGCTCGAAACCCAGGGCCCTGGTGTCATAGGCACCGGAGGGAATCTCCTGGTCTGCAGCTTATGAAGACCAGAGGAAAAGCACAGTATCTGGGCTGGAGAGCACTGTGTGCTTCATGGTACAGTCCCTAAACCCTTCCCTTGGCTAGGAGAGGGAGTTCCCCGACCCCTTGCACTTCCCCGGTGAGGCGACATCCCACCCTGCTTTGGCTCCTACTCAGTGAGCTGCACCCACTGTTCAACAAGTCCTAATGAGATGAACCGGGTACCTCAGTTGGAAATGCAGAAATCACCCACCTTCTGTATCGATCGCGCTAGGAGCTGCAGAGACCAGAGCTGTTCCTATTCGGCCATCTTGCCAGCCTCCTCTATTTTGATTTTTATTACAGAAAGTGTGGTATAATAATATCCTGCTATAATTATATTGCTCTCCTTATGTTTCTTCTATTCTGTCAGTATTTGCTTTATATATTTGTAATCCTGTGTGACGCACACACACGCAGACACACACGCACACACGTATTCAAAGTTTTCACAGGTTCCCAGTTAATCTATTATTTTTAATATCTTTCTTTGTCTCTTTGGAGTTTCACTGTCAAGTGCATTTTATAAAATATGAGTCCTTGACTAAAAATTTAGCTTGTGTAATATTATTTTGACTTCTTCTGCTCTCATTTGATTAATATTTGCATGAAATGTCTACATCCATCTTGCCACTTTGAGCCTTTTTAATATTAGATTTCAACTGACCCTTGTAGAAAGGCAAGTTGGTTCTTGATATTTAAAATATTTAATAGGCCAGGCACAGTGACTCATGCCTGTAATCCTAGCACTTCAGGAGGCCAAGGTGGGTGGATCACCTGAGGTCAGGGGTTCCAGACCACTCTGGCCAACATTGTGAAATCCCATCTCTACTAAAAATACAAAAATTAGCTGGGTGTGTTGGTGGACTTTGGTAATCCCAACTACTAGGCAGTCTGAGGCAGGAGAATTTCTTGAACCTGAAAGGCAGAGGTTACAGTGAGCTGAGATAGTCTCATTGCACTCCAGCCTAGGCAACAAGAGTAAAACTTTGTCTCAAAAGAAAAAATGTTAATAAATCTATTAAAAATCTGTTGATTTGAAAGTTAATTTTCCATATATTTAAATACATTTTGGAAAGTGAAGGCATTACTTTTATTTTATTACCTATTCTATTTGATTCTTGCATGTTGTCCCTCATTTTCTCTCTCTGTCTTCCTTTTTTTCTTTCTGATTTTTGTATTGATATGCTTTCACTTTCTTATTTTTCTTTTGTATATGTATATAGTTTTTTTGTGTGTGGTATCTTGGGGATTACATAAAACCTCTAAAAATACAACAATATATTTTAATCAGGTGAAAAATTAACTTTGGTTGCATAAAAAATTCTTCCTTTTTATATCTGCCCTTTAATTTGTCACTGATGTTGCTAAGTTTATCTATTTATGTTGTATATTTGTTAACAGATGTTTATAATAATTCCTATGCTTTTATCTCTCAAATGTTAGAGAATAATTAAAAATGTTTTTTGCACCATTAGAATAATGCTAGAAATTCAATTTTTTGTATGTGCATATCTTTTCTAGAAAATAATGTATTTTTATATCATTAGGTGTTGTTTTCTTGCATTATGTTATTTTCAGTGGTAAGAACTGCTTTCAGCATGTTTCCTATGGAAGACATACGCAGTCCCAATATACTTGTTAAGAATTTAGTTATTTTGAAAGTTTTTTTGTTTGTTTTTTCCTATTAGGCAGGACAGATTTGCTTATGGTATTATTCTCACTTGATTGCTATTTTTTTTTTTCTTTTTCTTTTTTAGGACTTTGACTATATCACACAGTTCTCTTCCGGCCTGTAAATCTTTTGTTGACAATTCACTGATTATTTTTGTTCTTATCCTAATTTTTCTGATTTTCTATACTCTTTTGTTTTCCTATTTCATTCACCAAATGTTATTCAGTTTTTAAAATTAGTGTATACATTTTAATGGTTTCTTTCTGAAAATTTTATAATATTTTTGATGAGATTATATTGCCCTATTTTGTATAGATTGTAATCTTTGAGATTTGGACTTTTGTTTTTTTTTTTTTTTTTTTTTTTTGAGACGGAGTCTCGCTCTGTCGCCCGGCCTGGAGTGCAGTGGCCGGATCTCAGCTCACTGCGAGCTCCGCCTTTCGGGTTCACGCCATTCTCCTGCCTCAGCCTTCCAAGTAGCTGGGACTACAGGCGCCCGCCACCTCACCCGGCTAGTTTTTTGTATTTTTTTAGTAGAGACGGGGTTTCGCCATGTTAGCCAGGATGGTCTCGATCTCCTGACCTCGTGATCCGCCCGTCTCGGCCTCCCAAAGTGCTGGGATTACAGGCTTGAGCCACCGCGCCCAGCTGAGATTTGGACATTTAAAAAGGCTACCTGTCACAAAGTTAAATGTAACTTTGTCCTGGCATAGTCAGAAAATAATGATCTTGGCTAGAGATTATGTGGGTCTCTCAAACATCTTCAGATTTGTCTTGTCTGAAATTTTGTGTTTAGTTTTAGTTAAGAGAGATTATTTATGTTTCTTCTGAAAAGTAATCACTTGGTACACCTGTTCTCTCTCTGCAGAACTGCAGTGCTCTGCTGCAGTGCATTTACCTTTGGTCTCAGCAGACTCAAAAGTGTCATTTCAAAGTATATCACCATATCTGTGAGCACTTTTTGTCGTGGGAGACAGAAACCAGTGTGTGGTAAGGGCCTTAGAAGACAGAAATTAAATCATATGTGCCAATATTTTACTTTCCTTAAACAGACAAACAAGTTGACAATTTACTTCTGAAGGGACTAGGTAATATTGAGGAGCAGAAAGAGTTGTATTGGTTAAATTTAACAAACTTTTCTTTTTTCTATGTAGCTCTTTGCATTGGGCTTAATTCAGGCCCCGCACACACTTAACTCATGTATAAATTATCGTCATATGTATTTTGGTCTGTATGTTTTCATTACATTTGTATGTCTATGAAGAATTAGGGCCTGTGTCATTTGCAATGTCATCTTGCTTATGTAGTTTGAATAATTTTATAGGTTAGATTTGGAAACTATATTTATCTGAGTCTAATAAGCGGACTAATTTGTTGTTTTTATTTCTTTTCAGTTATATGTTCTCATTTTGCTCAAGACCTTTGGCCAGAGCAGGGCATAGAAGATTCTCTCCAAAAAGTGATATTGAGAAAATATGAAAAATGTAGACATGAGAATTTACAGTTAAAAATTGATTATACCAATGTGGATGAGTGTAAGGTGCACAAAAAAGGTTATAATCAGCTTAACCAGAGTTTGACAACTACACAGAGCAAAGTATTTCAATGTGGCAAATATGCAAACATCATTCATAAACGTTCAAATTCAAACAGACATAAGATAAGGCATACTGGAAAGAAACTTTTGAAATGTAAAGAATATGTCAGATCATTTTGCATGCTTTCACACCTATCTCACCATAAAAGAATTTATACTAGAGAGAATTCCTACAAATGTGAAGAAGATGGCAAAGCCTTTAACTGGTCCTCAACACTTACTTATTATAAGAGAATTCATACTGGAAAGAAACCCTACAAATGTAAAGAATGTGGCAAAGCCTTTAGTAAGTTCTCAGTCCTTAGTAAACACAAGGTAATGCATACCAGAGAGAAACCCTACAAATATGAAGAACATGGCAAAGCCTTCAGCTGGTCCTCAAGCCTTTCTAAGCACAAGAGAATTCATGCTGGAGAGAAACCCTACAAATGTGAAAAATGTGGCAAAACCTTTAAGTGTCGCTCAACACTTAGTTATCATAAGAAAATTCATACTGGAGAGAAACCCTATAAATGTGAAGAATGTGGCAAAGGCTTTAGTGTGTTCTCAATCCTTACTAAACATAAGGTACTTCATACTGGAGAGAAACCTTACAAATGTGAAGAATGTGGCAAAACCTTCAGGTGGTCCTCAAACCTTACTAAACACAAGAGAATTCATGCTGGGGAGAAACCCTACAAATGTGAAGAATGTGGCGAAGCCTTTAAGTGGTTCTCAACCCTTTGTTGTCACAAGAAAATTCATACTGGAGAGAAACCCTGCAAATGTGAAGAATGTGGCAAAGGCTTTAGTACGTTCTCAATCCTTACTAAACATAAGGTAATTCATACTGGAGAGAAACTCTACAAATGTGAAGTATGTGGGAAAGCCTATAAGTGGCGCTCAACCCTTAGTTATCATAAGAAAATTCATACTGGAGAGAAACCCTATAAATGTGAAGAATGTGGCAAAGCCTATAAGTGGCCCTCAACCCTTAGTTATCATAAGAAAATTCATACTGGAGAGAAACCCTACAAATGTAAAGAATGTAGCAAAGCCTGTAAGTGGTCCTCAACCCTTAGTTTTCATAAGAAAATTCATACTGGAGAGAAACCCTATAAATGTGAAGAATGTGGCAAAGACTTTAGTACGTTCTCAATCTTTACTAAACATAAGAAAATTCATACTGGAGAGAAACCCTACAAATGTGAAGAATGTGGTAAAGTCTTCAGCTCTTTCTCAGTCTTTAGTAGCCATAAGGTAATTCATACTGGAGAGAAAATCTACAAATGTGAAGAATGTGGAAAAGTCTATAAGTGGCCCTCAACCCTTAGTTATCATAAGAAAATTCATACTGGAGAGAAACTCTACAAATGTGAAGAATGTGGCAAAGCCTATAACTGGCCCTCAACCCTTAGTTATCATAAGAAAATTCATACTGGAGAGAAACCCTATAAATGTGAAGAATGTGGCAAAGGCTTTAGTATGTTCTCAATCCTTACTAAACATAAGAGAATTCATACTGGAGAGAAACCCTACAAATGTGAAGAATGTGGCAAAGGCTTTAGTACGTTCTCAATCTTTACTAAACATAAGAAAATTCATACTGGAGAGAAACCCTATAAATGTGAAGAATGTGGCAAAGGCTTTAGTATGTTCTCAATCCTTACTAAACATAAGGTAATTCATACTGGAGAGAAACCCTACAAATGTGAAGAATGTGGCAAAGCCTTCAGCTGGCCCTCAAGCCTTAGTAAACACAAGAGAATTCATGCTTGAGAGAAACCCTATAAATGTGAAGAATGTGGCAAAGCCTTTAACTGGTTCTCAACCCTTAGTTATCATAAGAAAATTCATACTGGAGAGAAACCCTATAAATGTGAAGAATGTGGCAAAGCCTTTATTTTTTTATTTTATTTTATTTTATTTTTTTTTGAGACGGAGTCGCGCTCTGTCGCCCAGCCTGGAGTGCAGAGGCCAGATCTCAGCTCACTGCAAGCTCCGCCTCCCGGGTTTACGCCATTCTCCTGCCTCAGCCTCCCGAGTAGCTGGGACTACAAGCGCCAGCCACCTCGCCCGGCTAGCTTTTTGTATTTTTTAGTAGAGACGGGGTTTCACCGTGTTAGCCAGGATGGTCTCGAACTCCTGACCTCGTGATTCGCCCGTCTCGGCCTCCCAAAGTGCTGGGATTACAGGCTTGAGCCACCGCGCCCGGCAGCAAAGCCTTTATTAAGTTCTCAGTCCTTACTAAACACAAGGTAATTCATACCAGATAGAAACCCTACGAATGTGAAGAATGTGGCAAAGCCTTCAACTGGTCCTCAAGCCTTACTAAACACAGGAGAATTCATACTGGAGAGAAACCTTACAAATATGAAGAATGTGGCTAGCCTTTTCGCTGTTCCTCAATCATTAGTAAACATTCACATAATTCATACTGGAGAGAATTCCTACAATTGTGTGGAATGTGGCAAAGCCTTTAACCAGTCCTTAAGGCTTACTACATATAAGACAACTTACACTGTAGAGAAACCATACACATGTGAAGAATGTGGGAAAGCCTCTAATAGATCCTCAATTCTTAACAGACATAAGCTAATTCATACATGAGAGAGACTCTACAAACCTGAAAGATGTGAATGCTTTTGGCAACACCTCAAGACTTATATGAATATAAAAGAAATCATACCAATGAGAAATCCTAGGAATGTGAAGAATATGATAAAGCCTTTAAATGGCTGTCATGCTTGATTGTAGGTAAAATAACTCATACTGGAGAAAACTGCTAGAATAAACAATGTGGCAAAACATTTAACCAATGCTCATGCCTTATTGCAAAGGAAAGCATTTATACTAGCCGGGGCAACTCTGTTTGGAAAACAAAAATTGTGAATGCCACTAATATCTTCTCACACCTTATTAAACATCAGAGAGTTCATACTAAATAAAAGCATTAAGAGTGCAATTACTGTCACTAGATCTTTCAGAAAATAAAAGCCCTTAAAGTACAGAAGAATATTAATTTTGAGGAAACACATTACAAATATAAAGAGGGTTGTAGTATATTTACTTGTATCACAGATTTTATTGTACACATTTTGTACTACAGGAATGAATTTATATTGGACAAATTTCAATACAGTTAAAAAATATAAATTAAAAATATTTTCTAAAAGGTGAAGGAAATCGTTTATTTAAAAACTTAGAGAGAATTTTACTCTAAACAGTTGCTTTAGAATCTGTCTTTTAAAGTACTATATTATTTTGAACGTTAAAAATCAACAGTCTATTTCTGAGTGCTGGGTTCTCAGCACTTAGATGTACTTACCTATATTAGTAATTTTGGTTGGTAAATCACAGTTGCATAAATTTATGGGATACAATGTGATGTTTTAGTATATGTATGAAATATGGAATAATTAAGTTTTGTTTAATAACATATCTATTAACTCACCTATCATTTTTGTGGTGGTACATTTCAAATGTACTCTTAGTTATTAATATACAATACATTATAGTTACTATAGTTACCCTCCTGTGCAATAGATCTCAAAACTTAACCTATTTGAAAGTTTTTACTTTTTGTCAGCTCCCTTTTCATAAAATTTATATCCCTTCTGAACGTGAATATATGAGAATTTGCCAAGAATAGTATTAAAAACAGTCAACCACTATTATAGCCCCAGACTGTGAATCTAGTCTCTCAATGTAGAGTAAATTAAGAGAAGATTTATTTTTTTCAGCCGAGAACGTAAGTGTATAAAACTAATGGGTAACAAACATGGCATTCATTGCCAAAAAATAGTATGACTAGATTCAGTAAGTGTGTAGCTATGCAAATGACAGTTCAACTAAATTAAGACACTAATAGGTACATGTGAAACACATTGATGTGCAATGTGTTGCACCTCCACTCAGCACCTTTTTTTTTTTTTGCCAATTTGTAAAGATATCAGTTTCCCCTGAGTGATTCAGAAAGAATATTGAAAATTGAAAATTCTTTGTTCAGAGTAATTATCGGGAACATGGTTAAAACCTTTCTTCAATGTTATGAAAAGTTTTTATCAATATCACTCCACTTCAAAAAGTCTTTTAGTAAAAGATTGTTTATTTATAGTACTCAATTTAGATTCGTAACAATTTCAATATTCCAGAAAAGTCAGAGACACTTAAATGTAAACAAAATTCCATAAAACTTGAAATTCCTGTTGGTTAAGAATTTTATTTTATTAATATAGAGAGAAGTAGAAAATCAGTACTTCAGGCAAAATAACAGTTTTTGGCCAGGAGTATTAACAAAACTAGTGCTCTTGATTATCATTGTTAAAGTAAAAAGAGCATTGCCTGCTTTCCTGGAATCAGCTGGCCTGTTTTCCACTGATATAAAGGGAGAAGGCATTGAAAATAGTGAAAGAGGGTGATGTAAATGGAACACTTATATGAAATACAGTTTATAACAAAAAGTAGCATTTGATGTTTTACAACCGTAGAGGAGACTATTAGCATGAGGTCATAATCTTATTTCTATTGACAAATTAACTTCATTTACAATATTCTTATTTCAGATAATATTTTTTCTGCTCTATTTGCTAGATTTTGGTCAAATCTTATCTGAACTCAATAGAAATCAAAATAAACCTATTTTACCACAAGCATTTTGTTATTGATGCATCTGTTTATTTTGCTAAAAATACATTAGCTTTTGAAAAGATTTATAGTTTTGTTTCTGAGGGTTTATTTCTTAGAAGTTGCTGTCATGCTAGAAAACTGCTATTCTCAGCTCTACTCACATTGGCTAATAGCAAGTGAAAGTGATGTGGATGAGAAGCAAATGTGTCTTCTCTGCATCTCTTTTTTAATCAATTGGCTGAAGAAAGAGAATGCAGATAGAAGGTGAAAGAAAATATAATCCCTGAAAGATCGTGAAAAAGTACTTTTAGTCAGAAAAAAAGAAATGGTGATTTGAGCAGAATACATATTTTGAAATACTTTTTTAAAAAATCCTTTTTTTCAAATATAAAAAAACTGACCAAATAAAGTCTCAATGAATTAAGTATAGCTCCCAGTATAACTCACAGTTAATAAAAGTTGACTATCGTATCTGTAGACAATATTTTTCATCAGCACTTTTCACCATACAGCTAGACCTCAGCTAACACTTATGTGTCATAAAAATGAATCACTTTAGAAGTCATCTTAATGAGACAATTTGTTAAGGGAAGTCAGGGACCCCGAATGGAGGGACCGGCTGGAGCTGCAGCAGAGGATCACAAATTGTGAAGATTACATTTTAATATGGGCATTTATCACTTCCCTAAAAATACTCAGAATTTCTTATGCCTGTCTTTACTTCAATCTCTGAACATAAATTGTGAAGATTTCATAGATATTTGTCAGTTCCCAAATAACACTCTTATAATTTCTTATGCCCGTCTTACTTTAATCTCTTAATCCTGTTATCTTCGTAAGCTGAGGATGTGTGTCACTTCAGAACCACTATTGTACAAATTGATTGTAAAACATGTGTTTGCACAATATGAAATCAGTGGACCTTGAAAAAACAGAATAATAATTTTAGGGAACAAAGGAAGACAACCATAAGGTCTGACTACCTGTGGGGTTGAGCAGAATAGAGCCATAGTTTTCTTCTTGTAGAGAGCCTATAAATGGACGTGCAAGCAGGGAAGATATCACTGAATTTTTTTCCTAGTAAGGAATATTAAGACCCTGGGAAAGGAATGCATTCCTGTGGGGAGGTCTATAAATAGCCACTCTGGGAGTGTCTGTCTTATGTGGTTGAGATAAGGACTGAAATATGCCCTGGTCTCCTGCAGTACCTTTAGGCTTATTAGGGTGGGAAAAAAACCTAGGGTGGTGAATTTCAGGTCAGACCAGTTCTCTGCTCTTGAACCCTGTTTTCTATTGTTTAAGATGTTTATCAAGACATTATGTGCACAGCTGAACATAGGCCCTTATCAGTAATTCTAATTTTTGCCCTTTGTCTTGTGATCTTTGCTTTTGTCCTTGCCTTGTTTCCTCAGAAGCATGTGACCTTTGTTTTGCAGCTCAGGTGGGCATCACGGTCCTACCAACATGTGATGTCACCCCCGGAGGCCCAGCTGAAAAATTCCTCTCTTTGCTGGGCTGCAAAATTCCTCTCTTTGTACTCTTTCTATTTCTGAGGCTGGCCGACAGTTAGGGAAAATAGAAGTTACATTGAAATACTGGGGGTGGGATCCCCCAATAACAATTGACTTCTGGTACACAATTCAGAACATCTACAAAAGGAGTGGTGAGCAGATTTCAACTGTGATGCAAAATCTTATTCATTGGCATTGGTAGCTGAGTGCTGTGTTAAGGATTCTCGAATCACTATTAAGTGGAAGTAGATCATCATAAAGGTCTTCATTCTCATCTTCACACCAGGTTGGGTTGCTTTCTTTTCTCCAACTGTGTTTAAAACTGTAATGAGGCTTTTGGGTGTGCATCTTTTTCTAGTTTCACACAGCTGCAGAGGCTTCAAGAAACTTACAATCGTGGTGCAAGGCAATGGGAAAGCAAAGACTTTCTGGTTGTGGCTGGAGAAAGAGCTACAATATACTTAATGGTCTCACTCCAGATGTTCTTAACATTCAGACATGGTGACCCAGCAATCATTGACATTCCAGTGATGCTCAAACTTCAGCATGCATCAGAGTCCCTGCAAGGCTTACTAAGATACAGACTGCTGAGCCCACCTCTAAGACTTCTTTCGTTTTAAGGAATAAAGAGCATTCCATTGTGTAAATATACCACTTTTTAAAGTTCATTCACCTGTTGATGGACACTTAGGTTGATTTCATACCTTAGCTATTGTAAGTAATCCATTTTTTTCCTTTTCTTATTTATGTATCTCTTTTTTCTTTTTATTTCTAGATACATTTTAGTTTTATGCTATAAATTCTGACTGTTAAATGCCTTTATTTTTATGCCTTCTTTTGGTTAATATTTTGGCTGATTGAAACAATAAATTTTTAAAAATTTTTTTGGATCAAGGCCATTACTTTATTATTAACATGATCTGAGACATTATAGCGATAAAAATCAACATTGATTAGTGAAACAACAATTTTCTAGCCCCTGGTAATCATTTTCTCTTCTGCCCAACATAAAAGTTGAATCTTTGTGTCATTTCTCACAGTTGTAAGAAAGAAGCTTCTGATTAAATTGGTCAGCATATAATTTTGTAAAATTTAACCTTTTTAATGTTTGAACTGCTCTATTACCAGAAAAGGTATTTTAAATATATATTATTTTACTCTATTATATTTAAATTCTTCAGAAAAACTAAGCTGACAAAATATGCACTCACATTTTTTTGAATATTAAAAATGCTTAAATATTTTTTACAAAATCTAAAACTAAATAATTTTAGTTTGTTAGAGAACATCTCTGAAATACTTCAAGTTGCCTTCTTCTGACAGTAGATATATATTTTTCTATATTGCTATAATACAGCTTTGGCTGTCTTTTGTGGTCAACTCCCTCATTTTTATTCTATTTTCTTCTGCAGTATTTATGCTATGCATTTTATATTTTAAAAGTTGTAGACCATGCAATGTAATCTTCAAACAATTGACAAATGTTTTTCAATGTATAACTCTCTACTCAATCCGCAGTCACTTTACTTTCACTCCTTGAAGGCATTTTTAACGCCTGAAAAGCAAAGGGATTGTTCAGGTGAGTGTGCTGAGCTGGTCTTCTCCAGTGTCAATCTATTCACATTCACAAAAGTGTTCTGGTGAAAGAGGGTGCACTTCAACACTATTATAACAGCAATATGGAAATGACATAATAGAATAAAATGTGAATCATGCCTTCTAAGAAAATAAGTTAATTTTTCTCATTCTGTGTATGTGAGTATGAGGTAGTTGTAAGGTTGGGAATTGAGACTAAAGTGACAGAGAAGAACACTTCACATCAGTAGCACAAGAAGGTCCTGTGCAACCTTCTTGTTTGTCAAACATACCCGGAATGATTTTGTGAAGTATTATGTTGCTGTATTCATCACTTGTTAGACTCTGATGGTCATTTTTTACTTTATGAATTTAAATATGCTCTTATCATCATCCAGGGTCCTGTCCTTGAGGCTTAAGTACTCAGACATAAAACTATTAAAATATTGATGAAAGATGAGGTTTGTGTGTGTGTGTGTGTGTGTGTGTTGAGACTGAGTCTCATTCTGTCACCCAGGCTGGAGTGCAATGATGTGATCTCAGTTCACTGCCACCTCCGCCTTCAAGTTTCAAGCAATTCTCATGCCTCAGCCTCCTGAGTCACTGGGATTACAGGTGTGTGCCGTTATGTCCAGGTTGGTAGGTATGTGGTTATGAGGCACGGAGTCATGGGTTGGGGGCTCTCTGAGGACCTTCTCTCACTGTCTACCTTAGGCTAGCTAGCTAATCCCTCTCAATCACCTCTCAGGAGTGGAGACCCTAACTTCTGTTAGGGAGAATAGGCATTGATATTTTTGGCTATTCCTCACTGGAGAGGAGTGCTGTGTAGAAAACAGCAGCTAGAATTTCTTCCAGAGCTGGTTTAAGTGTCTCAAAAGAAACATGTGTTTATGCATCATTCCATTTGCGTTACCCACTTTGAACTTGATAGATTTTAGGGAAAAAGAAACAAGCCGGTTTAGTAGAGGACATGCAATGAAATGAAACAAGGAGGGTAGGAAAAGCCTAAAAATGTTGAGGCTGCTGACACACCCCGATAACTGGTAGCTATAGTTATGTTTGCTAAGATTTGGGGGCATGAGACTTGGCTTTGGTTAGCTCCCTTGATCTTACTTTCTGATAAAAGAAACCTGTGAGTTATTGGCACCTTATTTATTTCCATCACCCAACCGGATTTGCAGAATAATTGCTTAGAACTAGAGTATTGATTTAGATTTTTACATTACCCATCCCTTTCTTTTTTTTCTGAGCTGCAAGCAGAGATTTCTGGTTGACTTACAAGAATAAGCAGGGTTAGTTTAAAATGTCATCAAAAACTTTAAAACAATGAATGAGACTAGAAGTTCATGAGAAATATGTGATGACTTTTGAAACATATTTTTTTTTTATAGATTTTGTTTTGTTAAAAACAACTCACAAGAGTCTGAATTGATTGCAAAATAGACTTTAGTATTATACTCAGCCTATCTGGCCATAGTGCAGCAGGAATAACTATCTCTCCATAGGCCTTTTTGATAGGCTTTGATGGAACTCTGTTCCAAAAGAAATCTTAGATAGGACTTTTTGAAGGTGGGCCAAGCCATGGATTTGTACCCTTAAATACCTGTGAGTTGGTTAAACTCCTGTATTTCTGAGGCTCCAAGAGAATACTGTTTCTGATTCTGTTACAAAGTGACATTTTTTTTTTTTTTACTCACCATAGACCAGGAATTCTGTATGAGGACTGTGTAGACAAGGTATGAGACCAGCTTTCCCAAGAGGCTGTTACTGTCTTTGCAACTTAAACTTGATTTCTTAAAGGAAAACACATCCTTCCAGTTAAAGCTGTGGTAAAAGAACTAGAATTTTTCTTTTTTTTTTTTTGAGACGGAGTCTGGCTCTGTCGCCCAGGCTGGAGTGCAGTGGCCGGATCTCAGCTCACTGCAAGCTCCGCTTCCCGGGTTTACGCCATTCTCCTGCCTCAGCCTCCAGAGTAGCTGGGACTACAGGCGCCCGCCACCTCGCCCGGCTAGTTTTTTGTATTTTTTAGTAGAGACGGGGTTTCACCGTGTTCGTTAGGATGGTCTCGATGTCCTCACCTCGTGATCCGCCCGTCTCGGCCTCCCAAAGTGCTGGGATTACAGGCTTGAGCCACCGCGCCCGGCAGAACTAGAAATTTTCTATTGTGTTTCACTGCATAAGAAAATGGATTTTTCAGCTGGGCACGGTGGCTCATACCTGTAATTGCAGCACTTTGGTATGCTGAGGTGGGCAGATCACAAGGTCAAGAGATCAAGATCATCCTAGCCAACATGGTGAAACCCCATCTCTACTAAAAATATAAAAATTAGCTGGCCATGGTGGTGTATGCCTGTAGTCTCAGCTACTCAGGAAGTTGAGGCAGGAGAATCACTTGAATCTGAGAGACAGAGGTTGCAGTGAGCTGAGATTGTGCCACTGCATGCCAACCCCAGACAGAGTGAGACTATGTCTCAAAAGAAAAAAAAGAATAGAAAATGGATTTTTGTTTCACTGATGCAAACAACTATATTGTTGTAAGTTAAGACTACTTATAGCCGGGCATGGTGGCTCAAGCCTGTAATCCCAACACTTTGGGAGGCCGAGATGGGCGGATCACGAGGTCAGGTGATCGAGACCATCCTGGCTAACACGCTGAAACCCCATCTCTACTAAAAAACACAAAAAACTAGCCGAGCGAGGTGGCGGTCGCCTGTAGTTCCAGCTACTCGGGAGGCTGAGGCAGGAGAATGGCGTAAACCTGGGAGGCCGAACTTGCAGTTAGCTGAGATCCGGCCACTGCACTCCAGCCTGGGCGACAGAGTGAGACTCTGTCTCAAAAAAAAAAAAAAAAAAAAAAAAAAGAATACTTATAACTAGTTGATAAAGGTTCCAAGATGGCCGAATAGGATCAACTCCAGTCTACAGTTCCCAGCATGAGTGACACAGACAATGGCTGATTTCTTCATTCTCAACTGAGGTGCTGGGTTCATCTCACTGGGGCTTGTCGGACAGTGGGTGTAGCCTACGGAGTGTGAGCTGAAGCAGGGCAGGGCATTGCCTCACCCAGGAAGCTCAAAGCATTGGGATAATACCTTTCCTAGCCAAGGGAAGCCGTGACAGACCATACCTGAAAAATGGGGATACTCCCATCCTAATACTGTGCTTTTCCAATGGTCTTAGCAAATGGCACAGCAGGAGATTATATCCCATGTCTGGCTCAGAGAGTCCCATGCCCGTGGAGCCTCACTCACTGCTGGCACAGCATTCTGACATCGAACTGCAAAGCAGCAGTGAGGCTGGCAGAGGGGCGTCTGCCATTGCTGAGGCTTGAGTAGGTAAAGCAACTGGGAACCTCAAACTGGGTGGAGCTCACCGCAGCTCAAAGAGGCCTGCCTACCTCTTTAGACTCCACCTCTGGGGGTAGGGCATAGCTGAGCAAAAGGCAGCAGACAGCTTCTGCAGACTTAATCTGCATAAACTGAACCAATGACAAAAACCACATGATTAGATGCAGAAAAGGCATACAACAAAACCCAACAGCCCTTCATGCTAAAAACTCTCAGTCAACTAGGTATTGATGGGATGTATCTCAAAGTAATAAGAGTTATTTATGACAAACCCACAGCCAATAACATACTGAATGGGCAAAAACTGGAAGCATTCCCTTTGAAGACTGCCACAAGACAGGGATGCCCTCTCTCACCACTCCTATTCAACATAGTGTTGGAAGTTCTGGCTAGGGCAATCAGGCAAGAGAAAGAAATAAAGGGTATTCAATTAGGAAAAGATGAAGTCAAATTGTCCCTGTCTGCAGATGACATGATTGTACATTTAGAAAACCCCATTGTTTCGACCCAAAATCTCCTTAAGTTGCTAAGCAACTTCAGCAAAGTCTCAGAAAACAAAATTTTTCAGTGTGCAAAAATCACAAGCATTCCTATACTCCAATAACAGAGAGAGAGCCAAATCATGAGTGAACTCCCATTCACAATTGCTTCAAAAAGAATAAAATACCTAGGAATCCAACTTACAAGGGATGTGAAGGACCTCTTCAAGCAGAACTACTCAGTGAAATAAAAGAGGACACAAACGAATGGAAGTACATTCCATGCTCATGGATGGGAAGACAATATCGTGAAAATGGCCATACTGCCCAAGGTAATTTATACATTCAGTGCCATCCCCATCAAGCTACCATTGACTTTCTTCACAGAATTGGAAAAAACTACTTTAAAGTTCATATGGAACCACAAAAGAGCCCCCATTGCCAAAAAAAATCCTAAGCAGAAAGAACAAAGCTGGAGACATCACGCTACCTGACTTCAACCTATACTATAAGGCTACAGTAACGAAAACAGCATGGTACTGGTACCAAAACAGAGATATAGACCAATGGATCAGAACAGAGGCCTCAGAAATAACACCACACATCTGCAATCATCTGATCTTTGACAAACCTGACAAAAACAAGAAATGGGGAAAGAATTCCATATTTAATAAATGATGCTGGGAAAACTGGCTAGCCATATGTAGAAAGCTGAAACTGGATCCCTTCCTTACACCTGATACAAAAATTAATTCAAGATGGATTAAAGACTTAAATGTTAGACCTAAAACCATAAAACCACAAAAACCCTAGAAGAAAACTCTAGAAGAAAACCTAGGCAATACCATTCAGGACATAGGAATGGGCAAGGACTTACATGAGCATGGAATTTTCTTCCATTTGTTCGTGTCCTCTCTTATTCCATTAGCAGTGGTTTGTAGTTCTCCTTGAAGAAGTCCTTCACATCCCTTGTAAATTGTATTCCTAGGTATTTTATTTTCTGTGTAGCAATTGTGAATGGGAGTTCACTCTTGATTTGGCTCTCTGTTTGTCTGTTATTGGTGTATAGGAATGCTTGTGATTTTTACACATTGAAAACTTTTGTATTCTGAGAATTTGCTGAAGTTGCTTATCAGCTTAAGGAGACATGGGGTTGAGATGATGGGGTTTTCTAAATATACAATCAAGTCATCGGCAAACAGGGGCAATTTGACTTTGTCTTTTCCTAACTGAATACCCTTTATTTCTTTCTCTTGCCTGATTGGCCTGGCCAGAACTTCCAACACTATGTTGAATAGGAGTGGTGAGAGAGGGCATCCCTGTCTTGTGCCAGTTTTCAAAGGGAATGCTTCCAGTTTTTGCCCATTCAGTATGATATTGGCTATGGGTTTGTCATAAATAACTCTTATTATTTTGAGAAACATTCCATCAATATCTAGTTTATTGAGAGTTTTTAGCATGAAGGACTGTTGAATTTTGTCAAAGGCCTTTTCTGCATCTAATGAGATAATCATGTGGTTTTTGTCAATGGTTCTGTTTATGTGGTGGATTATGTTTATTGATTTGCATATGTTGAACCAGTCTTGCACCCCAGGGGTGAAGCTGACTTGCTTGTGGTGGATAAGCTTTTTGATGTGCTGCTGGATTTGGGTTGCCAGTATTTAATTGAGAGTTTTTGCATCAATGTTCATCAGGGATATTGATCTAAAATTCTATTTTGTTGTGTCTCTGCCAAACTTTGTTGTCAGTATGATGCTGGCCTCATAAATTGAGTTGGGGGGATTCTGTCTTTTTCTATTGATTGAAATAGTTTCAGAAGGAATAGTACCATCTCCTTTTTGTACCTCTGGTAGAATTCTGCTGTGAATCCATCTGCTCCTGGACCTTTTTTGTTGGTAGGCTATTCATTATTTCCTCAATTTCAGAACCTGTTATTGGTGTATTCAGAGATTCAACTTCTTCCTGGTTTAGTCTTGGGAGGGTGTATGTTTCCAGGAATTTATCCATTTCTTCTACAGTTTCTAGTTTATTTGCATAGATGTGTGTATAGTACTCTCTGATGGTAGTTTGTATTTCTGTGGGATCGGTAGTGATATCTCCTTTATCATTTTTTATTGCATCTATTTTATTCTTCACTCTTTTTCTTTGTTAGTCTTGCTAGTGTTCTGTCAATTGTGTTGATCTTTTCAAAAAAACAACTCCTGGATTCATTGATTTTTTGAAGGGATTTTTGTGTCTCTATCTCTTTCACTTCTGTTCTGATCTTTGTTGTTTCTTGCCTTCTGCTAGTTTTTGAATTTGTTTGCTCTTGCTTCTCTAGTGCTTTTAATTGCAATTGTAAGATGTCAATTTTAGATCTTTCCTGCTTTCTCTTGTGGGCATTTTGTGCTATAGATTTCCCTCTACACACCGCTTTAAATGTGCACCACAGATTCTGGTATGTTGTGTCTTTTCTCATTGGTTTCAAAGAACAGCTTTATTTCCACCTTCATTTCATTCTTTACCCAGTAGTCATTCAGGAGCAGTTTGTTCAGTTTCCATGTAGTTTTGCAGTTTTTAGTGAGTTTCTTTCTTTTTTTTTTTGAGAAGGAGTCTCGCTCTGTAGCCCGGGCTGGAGTGCAGTGGCCGGATCTCAGCTCACTGCAAGCTCCGCCTCCCGGGTTTACGCCATTCTCCTGCCTCAGCCTCCCGAGTAACTGGGACTACAGGCGCCCGCTACCTCGCCTGGCTAGTTTTTTTGTATTTTTTTTAGTAGAGACGGGGTTTCACCGTGTTAGCCAGGATGGTCTCGATCTCCTGACCTCGTGATCCACCCGTCTCGGCCTCCCAAAGTGCTGGGATTACAGGCTTGAGCCACCGCGCCCGGCCTTAGTGAGTTTCTTAATTAGAATCCTGAGTTCTAATTTGACTGCACTGTGGTCTGAGAGACAGTTTGTTGTGATTTCTGTTATTTTATATTTCCTGAGGAATGCTTTACTTCCAATTATGTTGTCAATTTTAGAATAAGTGTGATGTGGTGCTGAGAAGAATGTATATTTTGTTGATTTGGGATGGAGAGTTTTGTAGATGTCAGTTAGGTCTGCTTGGTGCAGAGCTGAGTTCAAGTCCTGGATATCCTTATTAGCCTTCTGTCTTGATCTGTCTGATGTTGACAGTGGGTGTTAAAGTCTCCCATTTTTATTGTGTGGGAGTCTAAGTCTCTTTGTAGGTCTCTGGTGACTTGCTTTATGAATCTAGGTGCTCCTGTATTGGGTGCATATCTATTTAGGATAGTTAGCTCTTCTTGTTGCATTGATCCCTTCACCATTATGTAATGTCCTTCTTTGTCTCTTTTGATCTTTGCTGGTTTAAATTTTGTTTTATCAGCGACTAGGATTGCAACCCCTGCTTTTTTTTTTTTTTCCATATGCTTGGTAGATCTTCCTCCATCCCTTTATTTTGAGCCTATGTGTGTATATGGATGTGAAATGGGTCTCCTAAATACAGCACACAGATGGGTATTGACTCTTTATCCAATTTGCCAGTCTGTGTCTTTTAATTGGCCATCTAGCCCATTTACATTTTAGGTTAATATTGTTTTGTGTGAATTTGATCCTGTCTTTTTTATATTAGCTGTTTGTTTTCCTGGTTGATTGATGGTTTCTTCATAACATTGGTGGTCTTTACAGTTTGACATGTTTTTGCAGTGGCTGGTACCTGTTGTTTCTTTCCATTTTTATTGCTTCCTTCAGGAGCTCTTGTAAGGCAGGCCTGGTGCTGATGAAATTTCTCAGCATTTGCATGTCTGTAAAGGATTTTATTTCTCCTTGACTTATGAAGCTTAGTTTGACTGGACATGAAATTATGGGTTGAAAATTCTCTTTCTTGAGAATGTTGAATATTGGCCCCCACTCTCTTCTGGCTTGTAGGATTTCTGCTGCGAGATCCGCTGTTAGTCTGATGGGCTTCCCTTTGTGGGTAACCTGACATTTGTCTCTGGCTACCCTTAACATTTTTTCTTTCATTTCAACCTTGGTGAATCTGACAATTAAGTGTCTTGGAGTTGCTCTTCTAGAGGAGTATCTTTGTGGTGTTCTCTGTATTTCCTGAATTTGAATGTTGGCCTGTCTCGCTAGGTTGGGGAAGTTCTCCTGGATAATATCCTGAAGAGCGTTTTCCAACTTGTTTCCTTTCTCCTCATCACTTTCAGGTGCACCAATCAGATGTAGATTTGGTCTTTTCACATAGTCCCATATTTCTTGGAGGCTTTGTTCATTTCTTTTTACTATTTTTCCCCTAACCTTGTCTTCTCACTTTATTTCATTAATTTTATCTTCAATTACTGGTAGCCTTTCTTCCACTTGATTGAATCAGCTATTGAAGCTTGTGCATGTGTCACGAAGTTCTCATGCCATGGTTTTCATCTCCACCAGGTCATTTAAGGTCTTCTCTTCACTGTATATTCTAGTTATCCATTTGTCTAACCTTTTTTCAAGGTTTTTAGGTTCCTGGTGGTGGGTTTGAACATGCTCCTTTAGCTCAGAGAAGTTTGTTAATACCGACCTTCTGAAGCCTACTTCTGTCAACTCGTCAAAGTTATTCTCCATCCAGCTTTGTTCCATTGCTGGTGAGGAACTGCAATCCTTTGGAGAAGAGGTGTCCTGGTTTTTAGAATTTTCAGCTTTTCTGCTCTGGTTTCTCCCCATCTTTGTGGTTTTATCTACATTTGGTCTTTGATGTTGGTGACCTACAGATGGGGTTTTGTTGTATATGTCCTTTTTGTTGATGTTGCTTCTATTCCTTTCTGTTTGCCGGTTTTCTTTCTAACAGTCAGGTCTCTCAGCTGCAGGTCTGTTGGAATTTGCTGGAGGTCCACTGCAGACCCTGTTTGCCTGAGTATCACCAGTGGATGCTGCAGAATGGCAATTATTACAGAACAGCAAATATTGCTGACTTATCCTTCCTCTGGAAGATTTGTCCCAGAGGGACACCCACCTATATGAGGTGTCTGTCGACCCCTACTGGGGGGTGTCTCCCAGTTAGGCTACACGAGGTCAGGGATTGACTTGAGGAGGCAGTCTGTCCATTCTCAGAGCTCAAATGCCATGCTGGGAGAACCACTGCTCTCTTCAGGGCTGTCAGACAGGAATGTTTTAATCTGCAGAAGCTGTCTGCTGCATTTTGTTCAGCTATGCCCTGCCCACAAAGGTGGAGTCTATAGAGGCAGTAGGCCTTGCTGAGCTGCAGTGGGCTCTGCCCAGTTCAAGCTTCCTGGCCACTTTGTTTGGCTACTCAAGCCTCAGCAATGTTGAATGCATCTCCCCCAGCCAGGTTGCCGTGTTGCCATTGGATCTTAGACTGGTGCATTAGCGGTGAGCAAGGCTCCGTGGGTACAGGACCTGCTGAGCAAGGTATGGGAGAGAATCTTCTTGTTTGTTGGTTGCTAAGTCCTTGGGAAAGGTGCAGCATTTGGGTGGGAATGTCCTGTTTTTCCAAGTGCAGTCTGTTCCGGCTTCCCCTAGCTAGGAAAGGGAAATCCCCAAACCCCTTGTGCTTCCTGGGTGAGGTGACGCCCTGCTCTGCTTCAGCTCACCCTCCATGGGCTGCATCCACTGTGCATCCAGTCCCAATGAGATGAGCCAGGTACCTCAGTTGGAAATGCAGAAATCACCCATCTTCTGCTTTAATCACGTTGGGAGCTGCAGACCACAGCTCTTCCTATTTGGCTATCTTGGAATAGATCTCCGATTTTTACAAATCTTTTACAATCTTTTAGAAATTTTGATATAGAGCAGATTAGCATCTTAAGAAAGCCTTGCTGTGCTTTCATTTAAATGCTTAATTTAAAGGAATACCGTATGATATTCCTTTGCAGTTTGTTTGTGTATACCAATCTTAGATTTTCTGAAACATAATAAAGTTTTTTTACGTTGTATTTAACATACAAAAGTACAAAATATATCCAGACAGGCAGGAACTATGGCTGCCACTTTTAAAAACAAATGTTTTAGCATGATACACTATTCTGTGTATGTACAGATAAATAATCAAACTTTGAACTTTTCAAATCATAAACAGATACATTATTTGTTACTTTGAGCCTTTAATATGTAAAACACATATAGTTTACTCTTCTTAGCTTAAAATATACTTACTTAGAACAATTCAACTAATGCAAGACTATCGAAAACTTCATAAGCCATACAAATGTCAATTTCATTTTCAAAATTATAAGAACTAAAAAAAAAAAAAAAGCTAAAGCATGACACTTCAGTTTTAAAAAAAAAGATAAATAACTTTTTATTTGCACTTGTGATGAGAATCACCTTTATTCATTTAGGAATAAATAGGAAATGATGCAGTTGTAACTCACTGTGTGGTGACTGTGATGGTATTTTCTGTCCTAGTGGACCAGAATCATCAGCACCTTACCACGTTCACTGCTGTCCTTTCGCTCTGTCACTAAGATTAGTTTCTGAGACTCATCAACTCTTCTGTCATGGTGTGAACTGTTTTGCACTGCGTTAGCGTCTGCCTTTGGTTCCTGCTAATTTTCTTTGACTTTCATTTTTCTTGTCCTCTGGTGTTTGCTTTGCTGCTCCACTTTGAGGAGTTTGGGCAGCTTCACCCTCAGCCCCTCCAACAGTTCGTCCATTTGGCTGAAGCTCTCCGTTCTTCTGTTGGCGTCTGAGATTTGTCAGCAAGGCCTGGTTTACAGGTACCAGGGCTACGGCCGCCTCCCGCCTGCGGGGCACCTCCTTCACTTCTGGTGGGCACCAGTTCCAGTCGTGACCCAGCTGAGCACAGCAGGAACCACCGCAGCAGCCGGAGCACCCACGCCCAAGGTCGACCAGCGCGGGGACCCCTGGGCTCAAAGCCGGGATCGGGGCTCAGCTCGGTGCGCGGAAATCCGCCGTCAACCAGGGCATTTCCCACAGCTGGGCGAGCCCTCCTCGACCTGCGGGGCCAGTTCCTCCCACTGGCTTTCTGCTGCCACCTCCCTTTCCACCAGAGGGACGCTCAGGATTGTGCGGGGGCGGGTAGACACCGTGAAGAGTCCAGGGAAGTGAAGAGGGGCTGGGCCGGGCAGGCTCAAGCCCAGCGCAGGGCCGGACCCCTCACGCCTAAGCAGAGATCAGTCATTGCCACCGCGAAAAGGACAGAGGGGCCCAGGGTCCCCCAGCCAGCCTCCCTCTGCGTCAGGAGGGAACTATTTCCAAAAAAAAAAAAAAGTATAGAGTAGAACTGGCATATCTGACCCAACCGAGTTTTCAGTTTTTCTTTCCTCTCAAATTATGCTCGCCTAAAGTAAGATTTCATTTTTCATCCTCCCGTGGCAATTTAATTTTATAATGGTCACAAACTTAGAAACTAAAAATTTTACTCTATTTTACCTAAGAATGCCGAAGTAACATCAAACTTTTAATAGTGCTTTCTGAATTTTACAGTTTATTACCTTCTATTTGATTGTATCAACTAAACAATAATAAATAAAGTCTTGGTTTGCACAGCTCGACCGTTTACAAGGGGAATTTATTCATTTAACTGATAAATGTGTGTGGAGCACACACGTTGTGCTATACTTTCTGCTAGCCTTATGAGATAAAATGAAGAAAAAATAAATTTTGCTCTTTACTCTTATAAAACTTTCAGTCTTGCTGCATAAAATCCTCACACACTCCTGTCAAGTCAATACCTCTAAAGTCTTCTATTAACCTCCTACCCTGTAGTGACCTCTATCTGAATTTTGTGTTATTATTTACTTTATGCAATTTTGTCTATTAACAGTATATGTTTCAGTGTTACCTACTATTTGCCTGTCTATACATGATAGCGTGAGTTTTCATCTGTGACTTGCTTTTTTATTTATAATTGTTTTATTTTCATGTTGCTTTGCATAGCTATAGCTCTCCATTTTCACTATTGCATAGTGTAAATATACATCAATTTATAAATCAAGTCTATTTTGACAAAATGGTTAATTAGAAAGACATACTTTTTTTTTTTTTTTTTTTTTTTTTTTTTGAGATGGAGTCTCACTCTGTCGCCCGGGCTGGAGTGCAGTGGCCGGATCTCAGCTCACTGCAAGCTCCGCCTCCTGGGTTCACGCCATTCTCCTGCCTCAGCCTCCCGAGTAGCTGGGACTACAGGCGCCCGCCACCTCGCCCGGCTAGTTTTTTGTATTTTTTAGTAGAGACGGGGTTTCACAGTGTTAGCCAGGATGGTCTCGATCTCCTGACCTCGTGATCCACCCGTCTCGGCCTCCCAAAGTGCTGGGATTACAGGCTTGAGCCTCCGCGCCTGGCGAAAGACATACTATTTATAGTTTTATTGAGCATTTCCATAGTTACTAATGAAGTTAGCATTTTTCATAAGTTTGTGCTTTAAGACTTGTCATCTGTCCTATTTATGTTTTCCATTTCCTTGTTTATTCATACATATTCTGTAATATATATTTTCTAAATACTAATTTTTTGTACTATGTGTTTTTAAACTATTTTACCCCAGTTATGGTTTGCCTTTTCACCATCTTTATTAAAACAGGCTTTTATGTTTTTGATAATCAAAAATTCTTAAAATTGATATAGTCCAATTTATAAATATTTCAATGCATTTTTTTTTTTTTAGATAAAGTCTCACTCTATCACCCAGGGAGTGCAATGGTGCAATCTCAGCTCACTGCAATCTTTGTGCAATCTTCACCTCCTGGGTTCTAGCGCTCTTCATGCCTCAGCCTCCCGTATACCTGGGACAACAGACATGCGCAGCACACCCTGCTGATTTTTGTGTTTCTAATTGAGACAGGATTTTACTATGTTGGTGAAGCTGGTCTGGAACCCCTGACTTGAATTGATCTGCCTGCCTGGGCCTCAAAGAATGCTAGGATTACAGGTGCAAGCCACCGCTCCCAGCCTGTCTAATTTTTATATTGTGTGATGTCTAAGAATATTTTATTTTCCCACAATTATAGTAACAATATTGTTCTTCATGTTCTCATGGAAGTTTTGTTTTTTGTTATGTTTTGTTTTTTGTTTTTGAGACAGAGTCTCACTTTGTCACCCAGGCTGGAATGCAGTGGCGCAATCTTGGCTCACTTCAACCTCCGCCTCCCAGGCTCAAGCGGTTCTTCTTCTTCAGCCTCCCAAGGCACCATGCCCGGCTGCTTTTTGTATTATTAGTAGAGACAGGGTCTTACCATATTGGCCAGGCTGTTCTCGAACTCCCCACCTCGTGATCTGCCACCTCGGCTTCCCAAAGTGCGAGGATTACACGCATGAGCCACCCCATCAGGCCTCTCGTAGAAGTTTTAAATCCTCGATACATATGCACAATTTTTGTGTTAGTTGCTTTGCAAGGATCCAATCTACCTAGGTAGACCCGATAGTTTATTAGTTTATCGACTAGTTCTGCTTTGTCAGTATAATTGTATAACTGATTTCTCATTTTAACCTGTTGGCTGAAACCATCGATGCAATGTTTAATAAAAATCTTGAACACCAACGTAATTATTACATTTATGACATTAAAATACAAGCTTTCAGTAGTTTATTATGTACATTTGCTGTACTTTATTTGAAATACCTTGTATATTTAGAAAGTAAAATAAAATATTCTTTTATTTCTAGTTACCAAGCTCTTGTTCTGTGCCTATTTTATGTAGACATGTAGATTATACAATGTTCAACTTATCCTGTACTCTTGAGATAAACTTATTGATGGTTTTATTCATTTTATACAGAGAAAGAGTCACTTTGTTTGTAATTGGTTTAAAAAATTTTTGTCTTGACTGGGTGCAGTGGTTCACGCCTGTAATCCCAGCACTTTGGGAGACCAAGGCGGGTGGATCATGAGGTCAGGAGTTCAAGACCAGCCTGACCAACACGGTAAAACCCTGTCTGTACTAAAAATACAAAAATTAGCCTGGCATACTGGCATGTGCCTATAATCCCAGCTACTCAGGAGGCCGAGGCAGGAGAATCGCTTGAACCCGGGAGGCAGAGGTTGCAGTGAGCTGAGATTGGGCCATTGCACCCCAGCCTGGGTAACAGAGCAAGAGACAGTCTCAAAAAAAAAAAAATTTGTCTTTATGAATGAGATTGTCTATAGTTGTCCTTGTTTTGTCTCAGTCAAGCTTTGATATTAACTCAGGAATTGAGTTGTGCAGTGTTTTTACCTACTGTATTTTTGAGAAAGGTTAAGTACTATCAACTTTACGCTTTTCAGTTTTAAGTACTGAATGCTTGCAATACTTACCAGGCATTTTTCTGAGACTGATATTTGTTGCATATGTGTTAATTTCTACTGATCTAGCATCTCTTTTACTGATTCTGTCTTGTACATATAAGTCCAAATGTGGTTAGTTTTTATTTTAGTTATTGTATTATTCATTTTACAATTTATTTTTAGAATCTTTATATAGTTTCTTCTTTCCTGCAGATACTTTCTTTTGTCTTTTTTAGCTATGGTAAGCGTAATTGTTTTTGAGTTTTTGTGTCTAATAACTCTAATATTGGATGTCTTTGCAGATTTGTTTCTGTTATATATTTTTGCTGGTGTCTTTCACATTATCTTATTTATTGTCAACTTTGTCATATTTGATTGCTTGCTAGTCATTGCACATAATGGAAAATTTGCAAGGTTCATCAAGGTCTGGAATAGATGTGACTTTCTTTGGGAGAGTTTGCTTTTGCTTCTTTCTGTTTCCTGGGGATTCTACAATTTGAAACAATTATTTGTACCACTTCAGGTAATGTGGTTCATTCAGAATTAATAAAATTGATGGAGAAATGTATGTAAGACCAATGTGTAGAAACAAGTTTGAAGACATTTTTTCTCTTTTTTTAAATTTGTCTTCATGACCTGTCCTCAACTTGAAGACAGCCTTGTATGCCATTCCTTGGTGTTGGGAAGAAAACAACTGTTTGGGCCATACATATTCTTTGGAGTCCCAGGTTAATTTTGAGAAGATTTTTATAATATATCACAAGTGCTAAACATCTACAAGTGTTTATTACATGTTAGAAAACATCATAATACTAGTAATTCTTAACACAAATTGTAAGGAATTAAGGTGCATTACTAGGTTCTATAAAAAGACTGTTTTTGTTTAGAATATTTCTTGACAGATTATGTTTTATGAACTGTGAATACATTTTTAATATGTATAAGGCAAAGAATGAGATGCTTGGATTCAAAGATGCATAAGATCAAACACTGAAGAAATTCTCTGTGTAGCTGGGGAGAAAAAGAAATGCTGAAAAAGCCAACGCAGTCCATGGATTGCAAGATTCTGCCTCCTGCCCTCACCTTACCTGGCTGTGCCTGGCTGCGAGACACCAACATTTGTTTTTAATCATGGAAGAAAAAGTCTCCCAAAGTGATGAGATTACAGGTGTGCACTGCCATGCCCAGCTATTTTTTTTTCTATTTTTAGTAGAGATGAGGTCTCACTGCATTGCCCAGGCCTGACTTAAACTCCTGTACTCAAACAATCTATTCCCCTTGGCCTGCCAAAATGTTGTGATTACAAGCATGAGCCAGCACACTTGACCCAATAAGTACTTTTAAAAATATGACAGAGAGCACTTTGGGAGTCTGAAGCAGGAGGATTGCTTGAGCCAAAGAAATTGAGATCAGCCTAGACAATATAGCAAGACCTTATCTTTATAAAAACAACAAAACAACAAAAACAGAGGCTTCTTCTATGTGACCTTCTAGACCCTCAACCAGTGCCTTTCCTCAGGAATACTCTGTATAAGTTCATTTTGTTTTTACACAAATTTGCATGTGTGTATATATGTGATTTTATGGACCTTTAGAAATAGTATTGCATGTGTTTTCCTGGATGACACCGTGTGTACAATGGTTAGAACAGGCTCAGAGTACCTGTGTAACCTTGGGCAAGTTTCTCAACTTTTCTGATTGATTTGTTACTCAGCGATAATAACATGTGAGTAAAAGTAGTGCTGTTCTTTGAATGTAATAATAAAGTAGATAAACTATTTCAAGGGGAATAAAAATTTTACAAAGGGCAAAAGAGGATATTTAGAGATACATTCAAGATTCAAACATAATTTTTTTTAAATGGCATGACACTAAACTTGAAAATTTAGATGAAATTATCTATTTTCCAGAAAAGTATGTGACAAAAATTGATTGTGGAAGAAATATAAGAGATACATAGAAAAATCAAAAATTATGTTTTTAATTTTACACACATAAAAAGCACATATATTATAAAATAACAGCTTTATAAATTTTTACAAAATGCATAGACTATGAACCCAGCACCCAGTGACGGATGAGTGTGAACAGCACAATTTCAACCGGGGACTTCATCCATGTGCCATATGCAGGACCTCGCCAGTGGTGTCTGTTCATGTGTGAGAAGGGCAATCCTCACTGTTGGCTGGGTATGCCTATAAGAATCACAATTTTAACTTTGTGCTGGGGTCTGTTATGACACTCTGTGTACCACCCAAGGAATCATACAATATGCGTGAGTTTTGTAATCTTCTGTGACCTTCATACAAGTAGAAAGCCCAGGACTTTGCCCATTGCTTTAAGGCTACCTACGAGAGTCAACAGATCTCCTATGGCTAGATCCGGGTATGCAAGTCATCACTGTGCCTCTGAGCTGAGTCTGGAAATCAGTCACTATTCAACCTGTTCTCAGATCTACATGTGACAATCAGGATTTTAACTGTGGACTGCACCTGCATGTGAGGTTCAGGACCTCACCAGTGTGCTGCTTTCTTGTTTGGAAGTGATGATCCTAATTATTGGTTTGGTATGCCTATAAGAGTCACAATCTCACTCTGTGCTGGGCCCTTATTATACTGTCTGTATTACTCAAAGTATTTATAGAATATTCTTACATTTTATCGACTTCTATTACCCTTCTAAATGTAGGAGACATAGGACTTTACCCACTACTCAAAGTCTAGCTAACAGAGTCAAAATCACTCCTAGTGGCTTGTTTTCTATATGAGCATGGTCATGATGCCTGTGAGCTGGGAAAAAAAAATCATACGTTGAAATTTAACCTGTGAGAAAGGAACAGGCAAGATAATCAGATCACCTGAATACTGGACCAAAAAGATGTCAATATCCACTCTCTGGGCAGGGCCATGGCAGTAAAGTCACATAACCTGGGAACTGGGCCTAACAGTACGTCACAATGCCTCCTGTGGGCAGGGTTCAGGCAGAAAAGTTACATTACCTGTGTGCAGGGCACAGTATCATGACACTAATATGTCACAATCCACCTTGTGTACAGGGCCCAAGCAGGAAAGGAGAATCATAATACCTTACATCTTACAAGCAAGTTGTGGAAGGTTTTTAAAAAATTAATCTCATAAAAAAATTCTATGTGTGAACATACTGGCTAAAGTTAAATAGATATTATTCAGTTTTTCTATAAATCGAACATTGGAATAAAAGCACAACAGGTTTTTCTTATAGCACAGATTTGCTCTTTAACAAAAATTTTTAAAGGGTTGTAAAAGATTTCTGAGAATCTTACCTTATAGTCAAACTAATTAAGATTTCATATGTTTGTATATAAGGTTTTTTTAAGAACTGAGTTTGGCATCATTAGTATACAAAGTGAAATATAGACTTTCACTCTTGAACAAGATTGTCATGTTATATTTAAAAAATGAAAGATTTTGGTTTGTCCTTTGAATAAACTACAGAAAAAAGACAAGAGACAGATTGTTTGGAAAGCTAAGTCTTTCCTCTATCAATAAGTAAAGATTTTTGGCTATTACAATTTTTTTAAAAAGAAAAGTTACCATTTTGGCTAAATGAATGACATAGGGTGACCTGGGAGTTGATTTGATAATGTAAAATGCTTTAAACCTTTGCTATTGGAAAAACTTTCCAAAACTAAATTATAAACTTTGTCTTTTCTGTCTTTGTCTAATCTAATTATCTAAAGGATTAATTAGGTCATCTAAAGTCCGAAAATGACATATTCAATTTGTTTAGTATAAAAGTTATACAGAATGTATTGTCAAACATGAAATGGTATTTGGCTTTCTTTTTTTTTTTTTTTTTTTTTGAGACGGAGTCTTGCTCTGTTGCCCAGGCTGGAGTGCAGTGGCCAGATCTCAGCTCACTGCAAGCTCCGCCTCCCAGGTTTACGCCATTCTCCTGCCTCAGCCTCCCGAGTAGCTGGGACTACAAGCGCCCGCCAGCTCACCCAGCTAGTTTTTTGTATTTTTTTAGTAGAGACAGGGTTTCACCGGGTTAGCCAGGATGGTCTTGCTCTCCTGACCTTGTGATCCGCCTGTCTTGGCCTCCCAAAGTGCTGGGATTACAGGCTTGAGCCACCGCGCCCAGCCGATATTTGGCTTTCTTGAGATTTTATTTGTATAAACATGTCATTGATGAGTGTTCCAAAATTATGGAAAACGCCTGTAAGTCTGCTATGACTTAGTGTGTAGCATGTTATTAATAGTTACCATTGTTATGTAAAATTGTTTATTCCACAAGAGTAACCAATATTTCTAGTCAATTGTGTTGTTTGTTTGTTTGTTTGTTTGTTTTGAGATGGAGTTTCACTCTTGTTGCCCAGGCTGGAGTGCAATGGCATGATCTCAGCTCACTACAACCTCCCCCTCCCAGGTTCAAGTAATTCTCCTGCCTCAGCCTCCCGAGTAGCTGGGATTACAGGCATGTGCCACCACAACCGGATAATTTTGTATTTTTAGCAGAGACAGGGTTTCTCCATGTTGGTCAGGCTGGTATCAAACTCCTGACCTCAGCTGATCCACCTGCCTCAGCCTCCCAAATTGTTGGGATTACAGGCATAAGCCACTTTGCCCAGCCGTCAATAGTGATTTTTTTTTTGAGACGGAGTCTCACTCTGTTGCCCAAGCTGGAGTGCAGTGGTGCAATCTCGACTCACTGCAAGACCCGCCTCCCGGGTTCAGGCCATTCTCCTGCCTCAGTCTCCCAAGTAGCTGGGACCACAGTCGCCCACCACCATGCCTGGCTAATTTTTTCTATTTTTTAGTAGAGACAGGGTTTCACCCTGTTAGCCAAGATGGTCTCGATCTCCTGACCTCATGATCCGCCCACCTCAGCCTCCCAAAGTGCTGGGATTACAGGCGTGAGCCACTGCAATCGTGATTTTAATAATGACTGTTCTAAGACTTTTTTGTCACCCACAGACAATTCTTGTATTGTCTTAATCATTTTCAAAAGGTGATTTATATGTCTGCTGTGGAACATTGATGGGTGCTTTTGAATGCAAATTTCTGATAACTTTGAAGACTGCAAAATTAGAACAGGAGAAAAACTTTCAAGACTCTCATGGAAAGCTGAAATATTAACATATATCACACAGAACAAGAGTTGACTACATGAACTGAATTAATAAAAGATAGAAATAATATTTTTTGACTTTTTACTTAAAATGTTGTGTTTCAGTCAAGAGCACTTTCATTTACAGCTTTTAACAATTGAGTAAAATATACTCCTGTAAACATAATTTGGAGTATATTTGTTTCTCTCTCCCTGATTTCTCCAGAATGTGCAAAGATATTGCTGAGTATTCTTAATTTATGGCAATACAGTTATTTGCATAAGTGCAATAAGCATGTTTTCATTTGCAACAGGACACAATGAGAGACACAGGTTATTTTACCAAGGCTTTGAGTGGAATCATGGTCTTTTCTTTCAGAAATCATACTTGATTTTTAGAGCCAGTAAAAGCCGTTTGGGAAAATTGGCCTTCTACCTTGTCTACACAGTCTCTGTGCAGGGTTCCTGACCTGTGGTAAGTAAGGAATGTCACTTTCTGACAGGCCCAAGAGTCCCAAGTTATCTTGGGACCTCAAAAAGAAAGGAATTAACCCAATTCCTCCAGTCCCAGATGATTAGGCATTCTATGTCACAGGACCTAAGACAAGAGGTCAGCACAAGGTACCATTCACAAAGATCTTTCTGATGGAAGAGGATGCAGTACAAAAGACAGCAGAAACCCACCAAAAGAAAAATGGCAATGAAAATGATCTCTGGTAGTTCTCACTGCTCATTATATGCTAAGTGTAATGCATCAGTATGCTGAAAGACACTCCCAACGGCACCATGACACTTTACAAACATCATGGCAATGTTAAGAGGGTATTTTACATGGTGTAAAAAGGAGAGGCACCCTGATTTCTGGAAGCTGCCCATCCATTTCCTGGAAAACTCACAAATAGTCCATCCCTTGTTTAGTATATAATCAAGAAATAACCATAAAAAGAGCCAACGAGCAGCCCTCAGGGCTTATGTATGGAGTAGATATTCTTTTATTTACTTCTCTAATAAACTTGCTTTCACTTTAAAAAAATAAGTCACATCAAATAGTTGATAGGTCTAAAGATATGTTACAATGCCGTTAGTGGGCAAAGTGCAAGCAGGAGACTCACATATCCTTGGTGCTGTACCCAGGAATATGTCATAACTCCTTCTGAATACAGTTCAAAAATGAAAGTGTAACATCAGCTTAGTTTGAGGCCCAGTGTTACGTCACAATCTCCCCTGTGGGCAAAAACTAGAAAGGAGAATCACATCAGTTAGGTGCTGAGCTCAGCAATATGTCATAATGCCTGCTGTGAGCATGGGATAGGCAAAAAAAGAGAGTCACATAACCTGGGTTATTGGCACAGAGATTTGTCACAATGCCCCCTGTTGGCAGGGCCTAGGCATGAGAGTTACATCACCTGGGTGTTGGACCTAGCAATAGTTCATGATCATTTGTGGACAGGACACAGGCAGGAGAGTCATGTAACCTGGGTATATAGCCCAGAGATATGTCAAAATACCTTTTATGGATGGTGCCAAGGCAGAAAAATTGAGTCACATCACCTAGGTACTGGGTACAGCAACACATCACAATTCCATCTGTGGGCTAGGCCATGGCAAGAGTCATATCACTCAGATGCCAAATAGAGGAATATGTAAGAATCAGTCCTGCAGGAAAGTCTGAGGAAAAGATAAACAATCTTTCACATGTATAAGAGTCAACACTTCCTATATGTTTGGTCTAAGTAAATGAGTCACTATCTCAGTAGTGGGCTGAATTTGCACATGAAAGTCTCAATTTGTTCTGTGAATTCTATTTTCTTACTGGAGTGATGGCCTCATAAGTGTGCTGAATTTTGATCTGAGAGTAACCAACCCACCTGTGGATTGGGTCTACCAACGAGAGACAATGTTTTAATTTTCAACTGCCTTTGATTAAGAGATACAACACCTCAACAGTGGGCTGTATTCATGAGGAAAGATGGCAATTTTTACTGTCAGTTGGGTGTGGCTATCACTGTCACCATCTCACCTGTGTGTGAACTCCATTAGGACGTTCTCTATACTACTCAAGATGATTATAGCGTAGCAATGAGAGCCACAATTTGCCCGAGACCTTTATGCTGCTCCCTAAGCCCAGGTAGAAAAGTTAATATTTCTCAAATTAACTGGGCCCAGACAGGAGAGTCCTCACTTGTCTATGAGCTGGGTCTAGAAATGAGTCACCATCCCACCTTTGGACAGATGTTTACATATGACATCAGGAATCAAACTGTGGATTGCATCTGCATGTGAGACACAAGACCTCTCCAATGGGCTGTATCCTGGTGTTAGGGTGACAATCCTAACAGCTGGCTGGGTGTGCATACAAGAAACAATATCCCCTTTGGGACATGTGATGACACTCTCTGTACCACTTAATGGCTTTATTCCATATACAAGTGTGTGGTAGTTCTCTGTCACCTTCATACAAAGAGACACAGGTATTTTACCAGTTTTCCTAAGCCTAGCAATGAGAAACAGTATCTCTTCTATTGGCTTGTTTGAGGTGTGAGAATCGTCATCACACCTGTGAGCTGGGCCAGGATATATGTAATAATTTCTCCTCTGAATAGGGAGCAAGCAGGGAAGTCACATTACCTGGGTTTTGGGCTGAAGATATGTCACAATCTTCTCTGAGGGCAGGGACAAGGCAAGAGAGTCAAATCACCTGAGTTCTTGGCCAGGGATATGTTACAGTCCTCTCTTGAATGTTGTTGGAAACAGGCAGCAGAGTCACATCACCTGGGTCCTGGGCCTAGTGATATGTCACAATTGTCTCTGTCAGCAATCCCCAGTCAGAAGAGACACATCACTAGGTTGCTTAGTTCAGTAATATGCCACAATCTTCCCTGAGGGCACGGTATAGGCAGGAAAAGACAGTCACATTTTTAAAGTCACATATCTTTTTAAAAAGTCATGAGGCCCTCTTAGGCTGAGTCCAGGCAGAAGTTTTCCTACCCATAGGTGTTGGTCACAGAGGTATGTCACAATACCAATGATATGTGAAACCCGAGCAAGAGAGGATAGTCACATCATCAAGGTGCTCAGTCTGGTGACATGTCACAATCTCTTCTTTTTGCAGGGCTCAGGAAAAGAGTAGAGTCACATCACCTAGGTGATGAGCAAAATGATATGTCATAATATCCCTATGGACAGAGCTTGTACAGGGAAGTCACATCACTGAGGTGTTTAACCCAGCTGTATATTATAATACACATGTAAGCAGTGCCCAGGCAAAAGAGGAGAGTCATATCACTAGGTGCTGGGTCTAGCAATATTTCATAATATCCCTTGGTGGATGGGTCCCAGGCAGTAGATTCACATCACCAAAGTGAATGGCCCAGAGATATGTCCTAATGCCTCTTGTGGGTAGGGTTCAGGAAAAAGAGGAGAGTCACATAACCTAGTGACTGGGCCCGGCTTTATGTCACAACCAACGCAGTGGATAAGGCCTAGGCATGAGAAGAGAGTCACACCATGTAGGTGCTAAGCCAAGTGATATTTCACAACCCACACTGCACAAGTTGCAGAAAAAAACAGGAGTGTCATATCATCTATATGATGGGCCTAATGATATATCATAGTAACACTTGAGGAAGGAGACTAGGAAGAAGTATTACATCCGCTGTGTTCTGGGCATAGCAGTAAGTCACTCTCCCTATCTCCCACTCTCCTGAAGGCATGGCCCAGGCAGGGGAGGAGAGTCACATCAACTGAGTGATGAGCACAGAAATATATAACAATGCCCTCTGTAGATAGAACCCAGTCATAAGAGTTACATCCTTTAGGTGTTGGACCCTGCAATATGTCACAATGGCCAATGCTGTCTGGACACAGACAAAAGAGTCGCATAATCTGTCTACAGAGCACTTTGATATGTCACAGTGCTCTCTGTGGGTGGTGCGACAGCAAAAGAATAAAGTCACATCACCTAGGTGCTGGGTCCAAGGATGTGTCATATTTTTGTCTGTTGCCTGACCCCAGGAAAGAGAGTCAAATTACTAAGGTCCTGGGCAGAGGCTTATGTCACAGTCACACCTAGGAAGGTCCAGGGATGCGATCGACAATCTTGAACACATCTAGGTTTTATTTATGAGAGAAAACCTCCTGTATGTTGGCTCTAAAAACAGGAGTCACAGTCTCAATGAGAGAGTGGATCCATACATGACAGCCTCAATCACTCCTGCAAACTGTGTCCTCTTTGCAGAGTCACAGCCTCACATGTGTGCTGAATGTTTGAGATTAACCAACTCACCTGTGGATTGGATCCATGGATGATAGTCAATTTTCCAACTTTCCTCTGACACAGGGTGTGAAATTAAGAACCTCAAAAAGGGCTGTGTTCATGTGGAAGGATGACACTTTTTGCTATCAGCTAGCTGTGCACACAGGTGTTACAATCTCATCTGATTCCTGGGCCCTGTTAGGACACTGTCTGTATCGCACGAGGGTTTTATGTTGTATGCATGAGAGTCACAATCTGTTCTGATATCTCTGTTCTGAAATCAATACTAGTATGGATTCATGATTTTACCTGTGGCTTTAAGTCCAGATATGAGGGTCAATATCTCTTCAGTTGGTGGGTTCCAGACAGAAAAGTCTTTACCTACCTATGATTTGGGTTTAGAAATGAATCACTGTCTTAACAGTGGCTGAATGTTCTGCCACAATTGCATCTGTAGATTACGTCTGCATTTGGGATTCAGGACCTCTCCAGTGGGCTCCGTCTATGTGTGAGGGTGATGATCTTCATGAGTGCCACGTGTAAATGTATAAAACACAATCTCAATTGTGTGCTGCACCCTCTGCTGACACTCAGTACCAGCTGAGTGCTTTATACCACATGCAATAGAGTGATAAATCTCCATGATCTTTGTACAAAGAGGAGACCAAGGACCTTACCCATTTTTCTAAGCCTACCTACAAAAGACAGTATTTCTCCTATTGGCAGGTTTCAGGAATGAGGGTGATCATCACATCTGTTACCTGAGTAAAGATGTATGTCACAATCCCACCTGTGGATAGGGAGTGAGCAGGAGAGCCACATCATCTAGGTTTGGATCTAGAGATATTTCTCAATATTTCCTAAGGACAGAGATCAGGCAGGGGAGTCACATCACCTGCATGTTGCTCCTAGCAATATGTCACAATTTCTCCTATGGGTAGGGTGCAAGCAGAAGAGAGTGACATCTCCTATGTAATGTATGAAGAGATATGTCACAAGGCTTTCTGTGTGTAAGGTTTAGGCAAGAGCCTTCCACACACTAGGTGTTGGGCCTAGCAATATGTCACAATACTCAAAATATGAGAGACCTGCATAAAAGAGAGGACACACATCACCTGTGTGTCCTGAGCCCTGAGCCCAGGTATGAGGTTCAACATCTCTTTATCTTTTTTTTTTTTTTTTTTTTTTTTTTTTTGAGACGGAGTCTCGCTCTGTCGCCCAGGCTAGAGTGCAGTGGCCGGATCTCAGCTCACTGCAAGCTCCGCCTCCCGGGTTTACGCCATTCTCCTGCCTCAGCCTCCCGAGTAGCTGGGACTACAAGCGCCCGCCACCTCGCCCGGCTAGTTTTTTATATTTTTTAGTAGAGACGGGGTTTCACCGGGTTAGCCAGGATGGTCTCGATCTCCTGACCTTGTGATCCGCCCGTCTCGGCCTCCCAAAGTGCTGGGATTACAGGCTTGAGCCACCGCGCCCGGCCTTCAACATCTCTTTAATCAGCTGTGTATAGGTAGAAGTGCCCTCACCTGCCTGCAACCTGGGTTGTGAAATGTATCAGCATCTTGACTCAGTGCGGTGGCTCATGCCTGTAATCCCAGCACTTTGGGAGGCTGAGGCAAGTGGATCACAAGGTCAGGTGTTCAAGGTCAGCCCGACCAACATGGTGAAACCCCGTATCTACTAAAAATACAAAAATTAACTGGGTGTGGTGGTGCATACCTGTAATCCCAGCTACTCAGGAAGCTGAGGCAGGAGAATCGCTTGAAGCTGGGAGGCAGGGGTTACCGTGGACTGAGATTGTGCCACTGCACCCTAGCTTGGGTGACAGAGCGAGGCTCCATTTCAAAAAAAAAGAAAAAAAGAAAAAAAAAAGAAAAAGAAATATATCACCATCTTAATTGTGACAAGATGTTCGCATATGACAGTCACAATTACAACTGTGGGCTGTCTGCATGTAAAATTTATGACCTCACCAGTCGCCTCTATTCATGTATAAGGGTAAAAATCCTAATGGTTCACAGGATGTGCATATGAGAAACACCATATTACCTGTGTGCTCGGCCATATGATGACACTCTTTTTTTTTTTTTTTTTTTTTTTTTTTTTGAGGCGGAGTCTTGCTCTGTCACCCAGGCTGGAGTGCAGTGGCCGGATCTCAGCTCACTGCAAGCTCTGCCTCCCAGGCCCATGCCATTCTCCTGCCTCAGCCTCCCGAGTAGCTGGGACCACAGGCACCTGCCACCGCGCCCGGCTAATTTTTTTGTATTTTTTAGTAGAGACAGGGTTTCACCGTGTTAACCAGGATGGTCTCGATCTCCTGACCTTGTGATCCGCCCGCCTCAGCCTCCCAAAGTGCTGGGATTACAGGCGTGAGCCACCGCATATGATGACACTCTCTGAACCACCCAACTGATGCAAAAGAGTGCTAATTTTCTTTTTTTTTTTTCTTTTTCTTTTTTTTTTTTGAGATGGAGTCTCACTCTTTCACCCAGGCTGGGGTGAAGTGGTGTGATCTCAGTTCACTGCAAACTCCGCCTCCTGGGTTCAAGTGATTCTCGTGCCTCAGCCTCCTGAGTAGCTGGGATTATAGGCATGAGCCACCAGGCCTGGCTAGTTTTTGTATTTTCAGTAGAGACAGGGTTTCACTATGTTGGCTAGGATGGTCTCGAACTCTTGACCTCAAGTGATTCACCCAGTTACATCAAATTGTTGATGGGCCCAGAGGCAAGTCACAGTGCTTCTTGTGGGCAGGATTCAAGCAAGAGATGGACATCACCTTGGTGCTGAGTTCAGAAATATGTCACAACGCCTTTAGAGGGAAAGGCCAAGGCAAAAAAAAAAAAAAAAAAAAAAAAAATCATGTTGGTGTTGAGCCTGGTGATATGTCCCAATGTCCCCTGCAGGCAGAACCTAAAAAGAAGAGGCATATCAGCTAGGTGCTGGACCCATAAATAAGTCAAAATCTTCTTGGTGAGCAGGGACCCTGCAGGAGAAGAGTCCCATCACCTGAGGAGTGGGTGCAGATATACGTCACAATGACCTCTCTAGGCAGAACCCAGGCAGGAGAGTTAAATCACCTTCATTTTGGACCCAGTAATTTAGCACAATGTCGTATCTGGGCAGGGCACAGCAGAAGAGTCTTATAACCTTGGTGCTGGGCTCAGTAATACGTCACAATGTCCCACTGTAGGCAACACCAATGCAAGAGAAGAGACTCACATCATCTAAGTGCAAGGCCCAGCAAAATGTCACAGTGCCCACTGAAGGCAGCACCAAGGCAGGAGAATGTAATTGCATCACCTAGGTCCTGGGTCCAGTGACATGTCACAGTCACATCTCTGAACTTGGCCCATCCTAGAGAGTAAAATTACTCAGGTGTTAGGCAGAACCATATGCCACGGTTACGCCTGCAAGAAAGTCTATAGATATGATTAACAGTCTCCCAAATGTCATGAATCTAGGCACGAGACTCAACACCTCCTGTATGTTGGGTGTAAGTACACGAGGCAAAATCTCAATGGTAGATTGGACTCATGCACGGGAAACTCAATCTCTCTTTAAGACTGCATCCCTAGGCCAGGCATGGTGGCTCATGCCTGTGATCCCAGCACTTTGGGAGGATGAGGTGGGTGAATCACAAGGTCAGCAGTTGAAGACCAGCCTGGCCAACATGGTGAAACCCCATCTCTACTAAAAATACAAAAAATTAGCTGGGTGTAGTGGTGGGCGCCTGTAATCCCAGCTACTTGGGAGGCTGAGGCAGGAGGCTTGAACCTGGGAGGCGGAGGTTGCAGTGAGCCGAGATCATGCTACTGCAGTCTAACCCAGGCGACAGAGTGACTCTGTCTCAAAAAATAAAAAAGAAAAAGAAAAAAAAAAAAAGACTGTATCCGTTTGGTGGAGTCCCAGCCTGTCTGGTGTGTTAAATCTTTTTCTTAGTGCCACAAACACAACTGTGGACCGGATACATGTATGAGAGTCAATTTTTCAACTTTTGAATTGCTCTGAATGTGAGGTTTATAACCTCAAATGAGGGCTGCATTGATGTGGAAAAATGACAATCTTTACTGTCATCTGTGTGTGCATATGTGTGTCACAATCTCACCTGTGTGCTGGGTCTTGTTAGGACAATCTCTGTGCCACCTGATGGATGTATACAATATATGTGTCGGTGACATTTCACTCTGAGACTTTTATGCTGGTGTAGATCAATGATTTTACCTGTGAAATTAAGTCCAGGTATGAGAGTCAGTATCTCTCTGATTGGGTCAATCAGAGAAAACATAGAAAGGAAAGTCCTCTCCTTTCTATGAGCTGGGTTTAGAAATGAGTAACCATCTCAACTGTGGCCAGATGTTCACATATCACCGTTACAATTCCAACTTTACACTGTATCTGTGTGTGAGATTCAGGACCTCAGAAGTGTTCTCTGTCCATGTGCAAGAGTATCAATCTTAATGGTTGGCAGAGTGTGCATATGAAAAACACAATCTCACCTGTGTGCTGGGCCCTGTGATGACACTGTATACCATCCGAAGGCTTTACATGACATGCAAGACAGTGGTCATCATCTATGATCTTTGTACAAAGAAGAGATTAAAAGTTTTACTCATTTCTATTAAGCCTTGCTATGAGAGACAGTATTTCTTCTATTGGCTAATTCAAGATATCAGTCATAGTCATACCTATGAGCTGGGAAAAGATACATGTCACAATTCCACCTGTGGGTAAACAGTAAGCAGGAGAGTTGCCTCACCTTGCTTTTGGGTTAGAGATATGTCACAATTCTCTCTGAAGGCAGGGAACAGAAAGAAGAGGCGCATCAACTGAGTGCTGGACCCAGTGATATGTCACAATGTTGCCAGTGAGCAAGTCCCTGGCAGAAGAGACATATCACCTGGTTGTTGGCCCAGCAGTAAGTCACAATCTTTCCTAAGGGAAGGCTACAGGCAGAAAAGGAGAGCCACATCTCATACATTATGGATTTAGAGATATGTCATAAGGCCTAGCTGTAGGCATGGCCAAGGCAGAAGCTTCTCATTTCTTTGGTGCTTGACCCTATGTCACAATACTCCAAATATGCAGGGCCCAGTCAGTAGAGGAGAATCACATAACCTAGGTGCCAGGTCCTGTTATATGTTACAATTTCTGAATATGGCAGGGGACAGGCAGAGAGGAGAGTCACATCACCTAGGTAATGAATGAAAGAATATGTTATAATGTGCCTGTGGGCAGGGCCTTTGCAGGAGACTCGCAACACCTAGTTGTGGACCCAGCCATATGTTCCAATACATGATGCAGAGCCTGGGAAAAAGAAGAGAGTCAAATCACCTAGGTGCTGGGCCAAGAGATACTTCACAATCTCTTGTTGGGCACAGCCTAAGCAGTAGAAAAAAGTCATATAACATAGGAGCTGGGTACAGCAGTATGTCACAATAACCATTGAAAGAAGGGGGAGCCAGGAGAGTCACATCAGCCATGTGAGGAACCCAAAGCATGTCACAATGCCTTCTGAGGGCAGAGGACAGGCTGGAGGATTATATCAGCTGGGTGCTGGACTCAGCAATATGTCACAATAGCCTATGTGGGCAAAACACTAGCAGGAGAGTCACATAACCTGTGTGCAAGGAGCAGTGATATGTCAAAATGCTCTCTCTGGGCAGAACCAAGACAAGAGAATAGATTCACATCGACTAAGTGCCTGGTGCAGCAAGATGTTACACACAACCTGTGGGCTGAGCCCAGGCAGGAGAGTAAAATTGCTCAAGTGCTAGGCTGAGGTATATGTCACAATCACAGCCGCAGGAAGGTCCAGGGATGAGATTAACCATCCTGAACATGCTTTGGTTCTAGGTATGAGAGGCGCCACCTCCTGTATTTTTGGGTCTAAGTGTATGACCTACAATCTCAACAGTTTACTGAATCTGTCCATAACAGCCTCTATCCTTCCTGCAGACTGTGTCCCTTTAATGGAGTCAAAGCCTCACAGATATGCTGGATCTTGATCTGAGAGTCATCAACCCAACTGTGAACAGAATCCAAGTATGAGTCAATTTTCCAACTTTAACTTTCTTCACACGTGAGATTCAGAACCTCAACAGCGGGTTGTGTTCATATGGAAGAAAGGCAATATTTACTGTTGACTGGGTGTATACATGAGTATCATAATCTCACCTGTGTGCCATGCTCTCTTATGACACCCTCTGTACCACCTCGGGGCTTTCCACAATATACATTAAGTCACAATGTGTCCTAGACTTTTGTGCTCATATGGACCCATGATCCCACCTGTGGCCCCAAGCCCAGGAATGAGAGTTAACATCTCTCCAATTGGATATGTCCAGATAGAAGAGATCTAAACTGCCAGAATTAGAAATGAGTCAGCATTCAAACTACAGTTGAATGCTCACATATGACAGACACAATCCACACTGTGGGCTTCATTGTGAAATTCAGGACCTCTCCAATGGGCTCTGCCCATGTGTGAGGGTGATAATTTCACCTGTTTACTGTGCCCTGTGATGACACTTTCTGTACCACTCAAGGGCTTTGTAAGATATGTAAAAGAAAAGTAATCTGTTATGACCTTCATACAAAGGGAAGGATCCAGGATCCTACTGATTGTTTTCGGTCTAGCTGTGGGAGACAGCATCTTCTCTACTGGCTGATTTGAGGTATGAGAGTAATCAACACATGCTGGGCACGGTGGCTCACACCTGTAATCCCAGCACTTTGGGAGGCTGAAGTGGGTGGATCACTTGAGGCCAGGAGTGTGAGACCAGCCTGGCCAAAAGGGTGAAACCCCATCTCTACTAAAAATACAAAAATTAGCTGGGCAGGGTTGCGGGTGCCAGTAATCCCAGCTTCTTGGGATGCTGAAATGGAAGAATTGCTTGAACCTGGGAGGCAGAGGCTGCAGAGGGTCGGGATCACTGAACTGCACTCCAGCTTGGGCAACAGAGCAAGACTCCATCTCAAAACAAACAACAACAAAAAGAGTAATCAACACACGTGAGCTGGCCAAAATATATGGCATAATTTTACTTGTGGGTAGGAAGTGAGCAGCAGAGTCACATCACATAGTTTTTTGGCAAGGATACATCACAATCTTCCCTGAGGGCAGAAACCAGGCAGGAGTCATATTACCGAGGCACTCAGCCACAGATATATAACAATCCGCTCCTTAAAGTAGAGTACAGGAAGCAGTCATGTTACCTGGGTGCTGAGCCTAGTGATAGGCCACAATGCTCTCTCTGGGCACAGCCTTGGAAGGAGAGACACATTACCTGGTGCCTGGGTCCAGCGATATATCACATTTCCTGTGGGCAAGATGCAGGCAAAAAAGAAGACAAATCCCTTAGGTTATTGATGCAGAGATGTTTTATAAGGTCCCTTGTGGGCAGGGCCCAGTCAGGAGCATTTCATCCCACAGCTATGACGCCCAGCTATATGTAACAATACCCAAAATATGCCAGGCCCAGGAAAAACAGAAAAGTAGCATCACTTAGGTGCTAGGCCCAGTGATGTGTCAAAATCCCGCCTTTTGGCAGGGTCCAGGCAGAAGAGGAGAGTCATATCAGCCAGGTGATGAATAAAGAGATATGTTATAATACCTTTGTAGGTAGGGCCCAAGCAGGAGCTTTGCAGGACAGCACTGGGCCCAGGCAGGAGAGGAAAGTCACATCACCTAGGTGCTGGGCCCAGTGACATATCACAATCTGTTCTTGGGCATATACCAAGCAGTAGAAGAAAGTCAATTCACCTGGGTACTAGAGCCAGTGATATGCCACACTTTGCCATATCCCTTTGTGAAAAGTGCTAAGACAAAAGTATAGGCTCACATCAGCTAGATGCTGAATTCAGTGATATGACAGAATTCCATCCATAAGGCCCAGGCAGAAGGGTTAAGTTACTCTGGGTCTGGGAAGAGGCGTATGTCACAATCACACATGCAAGAAGGTCTAGGGATGAGATTAAGAATCCCACACATGTCCTGGTTCTAGGTAGGAGAGTCAACACCTTCTGTAAGGTTGGGTCTAATTACATGAGTCACCATCTCAAAGGTGGGTTGGATCTGTGTATGGAAACCTCAATCCCTCCTGTGAACTGTGTTCCCTTAATGGAGTCAGAGGCTCACAGGTGTGCTGAATCTTGGTCTGAGGGTCACCAGCTCACCTGTAGACCAGATCCACATATGTGATTCCGTTTTCCAACTCTCAGCTGCGTTTGCGGGTGAGGTTCTGAATCTCCACAGTGGGCTGTGTTCATATGGGAGAATGACAATCTTTACTGTTGGCAGGGTGTGCATAGGAGTGTCATAATCTCACCTGTGTGCTTGGCCCTGTAAGGACACTCTCTATACTATCCTAGGGCTTTATACAGTTTGCATGAGAGTCACCATCCAGTCTGAGACTTTCTTGCAGGTGTGAACCTGTGATTGTATCTGTGTCGCTAAACCCAGGTAGGAGAGTCAACATCTCTCCAATGTTCTGTGTCCAGAGAGGAGAGCCCTCACCTTCTTATGAGCTGCAATTAAAGATGTTTCACTGTCTCAAATCTGACCGGATGCTCAAATATGACAGTCACAAATCCAACTGTGAAGTGCATCCATGTGTAATATACACAAGTAGGGTCTGTCCATCTGTGAGGGTTACAATTTTAACAGTTGATGGGTTGTACACACATGCAAGTCAACCTCACCTGTACGCTGGGCTCTGTGATGACACATTGTGTACAATTCAAAGGCTTTATACCATATGTGAGAGTGTGCTAATCCCCTCTGACCTGCATAAAAATAGGAGACCCAGAATCATACCCATTTTCCTAAGCCTAGCTATGGGAGACAGGATCTCAACTATTGGCTGGTTCAAGACATGAAAGTCATCATATTACTTGTGGGCTGGCACAGTATATATGTACCAAATCCGTGTGTGAGTAGGTAGTGAGCAAGAGAGTCATATCACCTGGGTGCTGGGCCAGAGATTTGTACAATATTCCCTGAGGGAAATGACCAGGCGGAAGAGTAGCATCACCTGGGTGCTGAGCCCAACGATAAGTCGTAATTCTCCCTGTGGGCAAGGTTCAGGCAAAAGAGACACATTATCTGGTTTCTAGGCCCAGCACTATGTCACTATATTTCCTGTAAGCAGGGTGAAGGTGGAAGAGGACAGTCACATCTTTTAGTTAATGGATGCCGAGATTTGTCACAAGGCCTTCTGTGAGCAGGGTCTATATGCATGTGCCTCGCATCCCCTATGTGTGGAACCCAGTGATAGTTAAACAATACCCAAATGTGCAGGGCTCAGGCAAAACAAGAGTGTTCCTCACCTGGGTTCTGGGTCCAGTGATTTGTTACAATCCCCTTTTTTGGCAGGGCCCAGGCAGAAGAGAAGAGGTACATCACCTAGGGAATGAATGAAAAAATATGTCATAGTACCCCTGTGGACAAAGCCCATTCAAGAGAGTTGCATCAACTCGGTGATAAACCCAGACATATGTCACAATACACAATGTGGGCAGGGCCAAAGCATAAGAGGAGAGTAACATCATCTAGGTGTTGGGGATAGTGACACATCACAATCCCTCCTTGGGAAGAGTCTAAGCAGTGGAGGAGAGTCACACCATCTATGTGTGGGGTCCAGCAATGTGTCACAATACCCCTGAGGAAAGAGTCCAGGCAGTGTTTTCACATCAGCTGGATGCTGGGCCAGAGAGATGTCACAATCTTTTCTGAAAGCCAGGACCAAGCAGGAGAGTCACATCACCTGCATGCTTGGCCAGTGATATGTTACAATTCCCTTCTAAAAGCGGGGCGTGGTCGGTATAGTCACGTCATCTAGTTACTGGGACCAGCAATATGTCACAATGCTCCCTGGTGGGCTAGGTCCAGGCTGGAGAGACACATCACTTGGTTGCTAAACCCAGTGTTATGTCACGATCTTCCCTGAAGGCGAGGCACAAGCAGGAGAAAGACATCCTCTAAGTGATAGATGCAGAGAAATATCAAAACCCCCCCTGTAGTCAGGGCTAAGGAAAAAGTCTCTCACCTCCTAGGCGTTGGACTTAGCAATATGTCATAACACTGCAAATATGCAAGGCCCAGGTAAAAGAGGACAGTCACATCACTTAAGTGCTGGATCCAGCAATAAGTCACTATTCTTTTTTGCAGGGCCCGGGAAGAAAAAGTGAATCATATCACCTAGGTGACTAACAAAGTGATGTGCAATAATCCCCCTGTGGGCAGGGCCCGTATAGGAGAATCACTTTACCTAGACATTGTGCCCAGCCGTATGTCAATATAGCAATGTATGTACAGCCCAGGCAGGAGAGGAGAGTCACAGAACCTAGGTGCTGGGCCCAGTGATACATCACAATTTCTTATTGGGCAGAGCTCGAGCAGTAGAGAAGAGTCATACCATGGTTGCTGGGTCTGACAACATATAAGAAAACCCCATGAAGAGCGGGATCAGGTAGAGTCACATCACCTAGTTGATGGGCTCAGAGACATGTCACAATGCCCCCAGGTGAGTAGGGCTCAGGAAGAAAAGAAAAGTCACATAATCTAGGGCCAGGGCCCAGCCATATTTTACAGTCACCCCAGTGGGGAGCACCAGGCCATGAGAGGACAGTCAAGAGCTGGGTCAAGCAACACATAGCAAACTCCACTATGGACAAGTCAGGAAAAAAAAAAAGGAGTCACATCAACTAGGTGATGAACTCAGAAATATGTCAAAATGATTCCTGTCGGCAAAGATCAGTCAGAAGAATTAAATCATGTGTGCCGGGCTTAGTGATAAATCACTCTCCATTCTGTGGGCATGGTCCAGGCAAAAAAAAAAAAAAAAGTCACGTTACCTAGGTGCTGGGCCCAGAGTTATGTCATAATCTCCTATATGGAGAAGGCCCAGATAAAAGAGAAGAGTCACATCAAGTAGTTGATAGGTCCAGAGGTATGTCACAATGCCACTTGTTAACAGGGTCCAGGTAGAAGACTCACATCACCTTGGTGCTGTGGTCAGCAATATGTCACAATGCTTTTTGGGAACAGGAACAAGACAAAAGAGTAATATTACCGTGGTGTTAGGCCCAATTATATGTCATAATGTCCCCTGTGGGCAAAACACAGAAAGAATAAGAGTCACGTCAGCTAGCTGCTGGGCCTTGCGATCTGTTTCAGTATCTTTTGTAAGCAGGAACAAGGCAGGAAAAGAGAGTCACATCACCTGTATGATGAGCACAGAGGTATGTCACAATGCACTTTTTAGTCAGGGACTCAGTCATAGAGTTACATCACCTGGGTGTTAGATCCAGCAATATGTCACAATGGCCATGTGGGCAAGGCACAGGCAAAAGAGTCACATAACAGGAGTGTAACATGCAGTCATGTTGTCACAGTGTTCCCTGCGGGCAGTGCCAAGGGAGGAGAATGGAGTCACATCATCTAAATTCTGAGTTAAGCGATGTATCACAATCCAATCTGTGCGCTGAGCCCAGGCGGGAGAGTGGAATCACTCAGGTGCTGGGCAGCGGCGTATGTCACAATCACAGCTGCAGGAAGGTCCATGAATGAGATGAACCGTCCGGCATATGTCCAGGTTCCAGGTATGAGAATCAACATCTCCTTTATTTTGGGTCTATGTTCAGGAGTCACAATTTTAACCATGGACAGTTGCTGAATCTCAGTCTAAGAGTCAGCAACTCATCTGTGAACTGGATTCAAGGATGAGAATCAATTTTCCAACGTTTGAAACTGTTTTTAGTTTGGAAATTTAGAATCTCAACAGTGGGCTGTATTCATGTGAAGGATGATAATCATTACTGTCGGCCGGGCGCGGTGGCTCAAGCCTGTAATCCCAGCACTTTGGGAGGCCGAGACGGGCGGATCGCGAGGTCAGGAGATCGAGACCATCCTGGTTAACACGATGAAACCCTGTATCTACTAAAAAATACAAAAAAAAAACTAGCCGGGTGAGGTGGCGGGCGCCTGTGGTCCCAGCTACTCAGGAGGCTGAAGTGGGAGAATGGTGTAAACCCAGGAGGCAGAGCTTGCAGTGAGCTGAGATCCGGCCACTACACTCCAGCCTGGGCGACAGAAAGAGACTCCGTTTAAAAATAAAATAAAATAAAAAAAATACTGTCAGCTGGCTGTGCATATGAGTTTTACAACCTCATCTGTGTGCTGAGGTCTGTTAGGACATTCTCTGTACCACTTGAGGGCTTTATACTGGATGCAGGAGCCACAATCTGGCCTGAGACCTTCTTGCTGTTATGAACTCATGATTGCACCTGTGTCCTTAAGCCTAGGTATGAAAGTCAACATGTCTCCAATTGGTTGAGTCCAGATAGAAGATTCCTTACTGTCTATGAGCTTGGCTTAGAAATGTTTCACTATTTCAACTCTAGCTGGATGTTCACATATGACAGTCACAATTTCAACTGTGGATGGTATCCACTTGTGAAATTAAAGACCTTACTAGTGGAACCTTCTCCACGTGGGAGAGTGACAATCCTAAGGGTTGCTGAGAAACACATATGAGAAACACAACCTTACTTGTTTGCTAGGCTCTGTCATGACACTCTGTACCCACCAAAGCCTTTACAAAATATGCAAGAGAGTGCTATGATTTTTATAAAGAGGAGACCCAGGAACTCACCTGTTTGCTTAAGCCTTTCTAAGAGACAAGGGATCTCTGCTTTTGGCTGGTTAAATATATGAGAGTCTTTATCACACCTGTGAGCTGGGCCAAGATAAATGTGACAATATCACCGGTGGGCAGAAACTGATTGGTAGAGTCACATCACCTCTTTTTTTCACCAAGAATATCTCACAATGTTTCCTGAGGCCAGACACCAGGCAGGAGAGTCACATCACCTGGGTGCTGAGCCCAGCAATATGTCACAATGCTTTCTTTGGGCCAGGCCCAGGCAGTGGAGACACATGATCTAGTTGCTAGGTTGAGTGATTTGTCACAATCTTCTCTGTGGGCAGGGTGCAGGAAGAAGAGGAGAGTCACATCTCCTAGGTGATGGATAGAGAGATATGTCACAAGGACCCAAGCGAGCAGGGACCAGCAAGTACTCTCCAGTTCCCTAGGTACTGGATCCAGCAGCATGTCACAATGTCCAAAATACATGAGCTGCAGACAATAAAATAAAAAGTCACATTACCTCAGTGCTGGCCCAGGAATACACCACAATTCCTTCTTTGGCAGAGGCTAAGCAATAGAGGAGAGTTACATCACCTCGTTTCCAGGTCGAGAAACATGTTGCAGGAATTTCCCAGGAAGAAAAGTGATATTACCTAGGTGAAGAGCCCAGAGATATGTCACAATGTCCTCTGTGGGTAGCACTAAGTGAGGAGAAAAGTATCACATGACTGTTGTCAGCAATATGTCACAATCACTCCAAATAACAGGACCAAGGCATGAGAGGAGATTTCCATCACATAAGTTCTGGGCCAAGCAATATGTCACAATCTTCCGTACAGTTAACAGAAGTAAAAGAGGTCTCATGTAATCTAGGTGATGAGCTTACAGCTATGTCATCATGAACCCTGTGGGCAGGGACTGGACAGAAGAAGCACCTCACCTGTGTGCTGGGTTTAGCAATAAGGCATCTCTCTTCTGTGGGCATGACCCTGTCATAAAAAGACAGTCACATCACCTGGGTGTTGGGCCCAGAGATAGGCCACAACGTTTTCTATGGGAAAGGCCCAGGTTAGAGAGGAGGGTCACATCAAATAGTTGATGAAGTCAGAAATATGTAACAATGTATGGACCCTCTGTGACTAGGATCAGGGCAGGAGACTCACATCACCTTGGTACTAGGCCCAGCAATATGACACAATGTCTTCTGAAAGTAGGACAAAGGCAACAGACTCATGTCATCTTGGTGTTGGGCAAAGCACAATGTCACCATATCCCCTGCAGGCAGGCCCTAGGAAGATGAGAAGAGTCACATTGACTACCTGCTGGACCCAGCACTAGGTAACATTTACCCACTTTGAGCATAGGTGAGAGGGAAGAGAGTTGAATCATCTGGGTAATGGGTACAGAGATACATCACAATGCTCCATGTGAGCAAAGCTGAGGCTGAAGAAGTACATCACATAGATGTCGAACTCAGCAGTATGTCACAATGGCCCATGTGGGCAGAGAACAAATAGAATTACCTAAGCTGGATTTGAGGTCAAGGGATATGTCACAGTGTCTCCTGTGGTCAGTGTCAAGAAATTAGAGACTTACATCCCTTGGATGCAAGGCCCAGTGATATGTCACAATGCCCCCTGTGGGCAGCACCAAGGCAGCAGTATGGAGTCACCTCCCCTATGTACTGGGTTCAGTGATATGTCACAATTACGTCTTTGGACTGGGCCCAGGCAGAGGAGTCAAATCACTCAAGTACTGAACAGAGGTATATGTCACAATCACACCTGCAGGATGGTTGAACGATTAGATTAATAATCTCATACATGTCTTGGTTTCAAATTTGAGAGTCAACACATTCTGTATGTTGGGTCTGAGTACAAGAGTCGCAGTCTCACTGGTGCGCTTGATTTGCTTGTGACAGCCTCAGTTTCTCCTGCAGGCTGTGGATGCTTACTGGAGACACAGACTCACAGGTGTGCTGAATATTGGTCTGAGTATCACCAACCCATCTTCGAACTGAATCCACATATAAGAGTCAATTTTTCAACTTTTGACTGTTTTCAAGAGAGGAACTCAGGATGTCAACGTGGGATGTGTTCATGTTGAAAGATGACAAGTTTCACTGTTGGCTGGGTGCGCACATGAGTGTCACAATCTCACCTGTGTGCTGAGTTCTTTTAAGACTCTCTCCGTACCAACCGAGAGCTTTCTGCAGTGTTTATGAGAGTTGCAAACTGCTCTACGACCTCATGATGGTATGGACCCATGATTGTACCTGTAGAACTATGCTCAGGTATGAGAGTCAACATCTCTATAATGGGCTGGTTCCAGATGAAAGAGTCCTTACCTATGTGTGATATGGTGTTGTAAATTCCTCTACTTCTGGGTGAATTATGGTAACTGCCTCTCTATCTTTTCAGTCTCTTAAGTGGCTTGAATGTGATGCATGTCACATTCTGGTTTAATTGTATAATAAAAAAGGTTGTTTTCTGTTGTATCATTTTGGAGTTTCTCTGGGGCTGGAGAAAATTTTTCTATTAATTATATTTTGCAAACACTGTCCAGAATTACCAGACACAATATAAACATATAAGGTGCCAACCAAGCTTTATTCTAGAGGCTCCTTTTCCTTTAAGGCAACTCCTGATTGTGCAGCAGAGTCATGTTGCCCCCTAACTATGCAGGCAGAATTGTGTCTCAGCCTATTTGGTATCTATAATCCTCTAGAGTAACATCTAGAAAGGCTAGATCAGGTTTCTACAAACTTCATAGAGCAGATATTAACTATTGTGCTTCTTTGAATGACTCTTCTGTCTTCAGAGCTGAAAGTGATTTAGAGACCATGGGGCCCAGAAACCCAATCAGAGTAACATGTGTGCATTGAGTAGATATGTAGACATGAGAATCTCTACTTTCCCTTTCTTCCTCTTGTGAAAAATGCCCACAAATGTGCAGGTAACACTTGTTGCTACTCCACCTATCCAGAACCAAAATCTGCAGCTCAAAATTTCAAATACGGGTCCTGTGATTTGGGAAAGAAAAGGAAAACTTTTATCTGAAAAATGCAAATCCTTTTGGTTATAAGGCTCAAAGAGACATTACAAAGATACCCCAATTATGTCTTTCTTGCTTTTTTGAGCTGTTTATTTATCTCTTGAAACTGCTTCATATTGCCAAGTAGCTATAAATTAAACTTATAAAGCCACACTGGACACTATAACTTAAATCCTATAGCTTAACAATGTATATCAACCAATAATGAATGTTATTATTATTATTTTTTTGAGACGGAGTCTCTCTCTGTCTCCAGGCTGGAGTGCAGTGGTGCAACCTTGGCTCACTGCAATCTCTGTCTCCAGGGTTCAAGTGATTCCCCTGCCTCAGCCTCTTCAGTAGCTGGGACTACAGGTGTGCACCACCACCCCCGGCTAATTTTTTTGTATTTTAGTAGAGACTGGGTTTCACTGTGTTGGCCAGGATGGTCTCTATGTCCTGACCTCGTGATCCACCCACCTTGGCCTACCAAAGTGCTGGGATTACAGGCGTGAGCCACCGTGCCCAGCCAAATGTTTTTTTTTTTTTAGAACAAGAAACAATTCATGACAAATAACTTTGTATCAGCCCACTCTCTGTTTCTCTTTTTGCCTTTACAAATCCACTTGTAACTGCTGCTATATTCCATGCAACCTGAATGTTTGCTCTCATGTTACAGTCATCAAGATTGGCCCAAATAAACTGTCTTCTTATATTCTTGTTGCCTCAGCTTTTTTCTTTTAGGAAGACATATCATTTAGAATGTGCTACAACTGCCTCTATGAGGGAATCTTTTTTTGGATTGTACTCCATTTGCTATAACACTCAAGAATGCGGAGCCAGGTTGACCCCACCTAAAGTCTGCACATAAAGCCTGGCTTCTGCCTGGCAATTATAAGACTGGGCCACACTTTGGATTACAAATGTTCAGAAAACCAATAGGAGACATTTTCTGCATTTTGAGATGTCAGCATAGACATCTTAAAGCCCCATCTCGTCTTTGAGAGTGTGGCTCTTTGAGATTTTCATATCTTGTTTAACGACCTGCTACAGTTATGGGAGAGACTCCAGGTGTAAATAGAATCTAATGGCAGAATCTACAAGTGTACACAAACATTTTTGGCTTAACAAAGTTTCCAGAGCCATGACCACAACCATCCCTACCTGTAAAAAAAAAATGTAGCCGGGCGCGGTGGCTCAAGCCTGTAATCCCAGCACTTTGGGAGGCCGAGACGGGCGGATCACGAGGTCAGCAGATCGAGACCTGGCTAACATGGTGAAACCCCGTCTCTACTAAAAAAATACAAAAAAAAAAAACTAGCCGGGCGAGGTGGCGGGCGCCTGTAGTCCCAGCTACTCCGGAGGCTGAGGCAGGAGAATGGCGTGAACCCGGGAGGCAGAGCTTGCGGTGAGCTGGCATCCGGCCACTGCACTCCAGCCCGGGCGACAGAGCAAGACTCCGTCTCAAAAAAAAAAAAAAAAAAAAAAAATGTAGTACTTGAGTAGAGTATTGTTGTCCTTCGTTTTACCCAGAAGCTAGCTAGTCAGGGCAGGTGATGCAGGTTCTGGAGCTTCACCAGGGAAGTTTCATTTTCAATTTAGAATAAGCCTGAGTCTCTCCTGCTTGGCTTATCATTGGGCCATCAGCTCAAAGTCACTGGGAACCCTCTCATAAACACCTAGGCATTTTTGAGACAATTAAGGATGTCCAGAAGAGAATTGTTTCAGGCTGACAAGAGTGGTATATTCTGCTTCTGTCTCGGTTTAAGAGAAATGAGTTATCCTGTGCTTGTTCCTCCTCTCATTCAAGAGATACCTTTGGTTGGTACCCAGATGACAGTTTCTTCAGTTTCCTGGTACTTGCGTGAGAAACGTGGAGAAGGTCTGGAGACTCAAAGAGATAAACTAATTGCTTTCATTTCATATGGCTACTCAAAGATAGATGAAGCAGTTGTGGTCCCAACCATCTAGGAACTTTTAGTCCATACTAGCAACTACACACATGGTTGAATTAGGCATCATGTGGTTTGTACAATGATGTGTGCAGAAAAACTTGGGCTTTATTTGGTACACGCTCTTTATATTGTCGTCACTTCAGATGTCATCAACTGAAGCGATGTTTATGGACAGAAAAGTTGTTATTATTATTTCTATTTTTTTACCTTGCTAAGTATATTATTTATCTTGTAATAAAATTACCCTAGAAAACCTTAAAAGATCTGTGTAAGTCACTTATGAATATATGTTATCAAATTGACAAGACAGTGACTAAAACAAATTAAAATTACATAAATCTTAAGATATAAGTTTCTCTTAGGTAAACTTAGGAAAACCAATGGAAAATACCCCAGTAGCATAGAGAACAGAATTCTTTTTTTTTTTTTTTTTTTTTTTTTTTTTTTTTGAGACGGAGTCTCGCTCTGTCGCCCAGGCTGGAGTGCAGTGGCCAGATCTCAGCTCACTGCAAGCTCCGCCTCCCGGGTTCACGCCATTCTCCTGCCTCAGCCTCCTGAGTAGCTGGGACTACAGGCGCCCGCCACCTCGCCCAGCTAGTTTTTTTTGTATTTTTTAGTAGAGACGGGGTTTCACCGTGTTAGCCAGGATGGTCTCGATCTCCTGACCTCGTGATCCGCCCGTCTCGGCCTCCCAAAGTGCTGGGATTACAGGCTTGAGCCACCGCGCCCGGCCTGAGAACAGAATTCTACATAGGGTCCACTTCCTGCCCCAGTTCTCTTCAGATTCACCCTTTATGGGGGCCTTATTTAGGTCTGGCCCAACCCTGGAGTCTTGCCTCACAGAACTGATTAGAAGAGATTAGAGTTTTGGGTGATGAATTCTACTGCCTTTCTAGAGCTAGTGCTCACAATTTTCTGAAATCTAAAAGCAGCTAAATGAAAAAGATGTATATATTTTAGGGTCTAATCTTTTAACTGTTTATTAAAACCAGTGTCTGCAGAGATATTCCATTTAGCAACTTGTTTAATATTCCTGCAAACCCAGTAGTTGCCCCACGAGTCACCAAACAAGTAAATACAAACACAATACAAATGTATTGCTTAATAAACATAGAATTAGTACACGTGTAAATGTTGTTTTCCAAATACAGACTTATTCAGACATCGCTGCCTTCCATTTTCTCTGTAAACTTTAATGAACCAGCAAAAAATGTGATACTTTTGGATAGATATTGGTTGTCTTTATTTGTGCCAAAAATATTTGTGTTGTGCCAAGAGTGCCGAGTATAAGGGACTCTGTGCTGTGCCTGCTTTCTCTAAGTAATGCTGATAATAAGCCCAGGAGAACAACATCAGCATTGGCAAGAAACTTGTTTAAAACACACATTCGGCCGGGCGCGGTGGCTCAAGCCTGTAATCCCAGCACTTTGGGAGGCCGAGACGGGCGGATCACGAGGTCAGGAGATCGAGACCATCCTGGCTAACATGGTGAAACCCCGTCTCTACTAAAAAAAATACAAAAAAACTAGCCGGGCGAGGTGGCGGGCGCCTGTAGTCCCAGCTACTCGGGTGGCTGAGGCAGGAGAATGGCGTAAACCCGTGAGGCGGAGCTTGCAGTGAGCTGAGATCCGGCCACTGCACTCCAGCCCGGGCGACAGAGCGAGACTCCGTCTTAGAAGAAAAAAAAAAAAAAAAGACACATTCATGGACACTTTCCAGACCTGCAGAATCGTATTACATACAGTAGGGCCAAAAATTGCCAAGTGAGTTAGAACTCATTAAAGCAGGCCGGGCGCGGTGGCTCAAGCCTGTAATCCCAGCACTTTGGGAGGCCGAGACGGGCGGATCACGAGGTCAGGAGATCGAGACCATCCTGGCTAACCCGGTGAAACACCGTCTCTACTAAAAAATACAAAAAAAACTGGCTAACACAGTGAAACCCCGTCTCTACTAAAAATAGAAAAAACTAGCCGGGCGAGGTGGCGGGCGCCTGTAGTCCCAGCTACTCGGGAGGCTGAGGCAGGAGAATGGCGTGAACCCGGGAGGCGGAGCTTGCAGTGAGCTGAGATCCGGCCACTGCACTCCAGTCCGGGCGAGAGAGCGAGACTCTGCCTCAAAAAAAAAAAAAAAAAAAAAAAAAAAAAAAACAACTAGCCGGGCGAGGTGGCGGGCGCCTGTAGTCCCAGCTACTCAGGAGGCTGAGGCAGGAGAATGGCGCAAACCCGGGAGGCGGAGCTTGCAGTTAGCTGAGATCCGGCCACTGCACTCCAGCCCCGGAGACAGAGTGAGACTCTGTTTCCAAAACAAAAAAAAAAAAAAAAAAAAGAACTCATTAAAGCCTCAGAGGCAGTGTTTAGCTAAGTGGTTGTTAGCTCTGGTTTCTTATTAGGATTACATGGCCAATTTGCAGAAATCTCTACTTCCGCCCTCCCCACTGGCTCTATTTATCGTTCTGGAAGCACTCTTTTTTTTTTTTTTTTTTTTTTTTTGAGACGGAGTCTCGCTCTGTCGCCCAGGCTGGAGTGCAGTGGCGCGATCTCGGCTCACTGCAAGCTCCGCCTCCCGGGTTCACGCCATTCTCCTGCCTCAGCCTCCTGAGTAGCTGGGACTACAGGCGCCCGCCACTGTGCCCGGTTAATTTTTTGTATTTTTAGTAGAGACGGGGTTTCACCATGGTCTCAATCTCCTGACCTTGTGATCCGCCCGTCTCGGCCTCCCAAAGTGCTGGGATTACAGGCGTGAGCCACCGCGCCCGGCCGGAAGCACTCTTTTTTTTTTATTCTTTATTTTTTATTAAAGGCTTCATGTAACTCTAAGGTGAAGCCAGAATCAAGTATGAGGGGTTCAAGATACATGTGTTAAGTTTCATCTATGCACTAAAGGGTGGTCAGAGAGCTTATTTTGTTTGGATTAGGTAGGGACAGGTCAATGTGGCTAATATTACCATTATTGTAGAAGAAATTGCTGGTGTCTGTGGCTGGGGAGGGCACCTGAGGGCAGAAAAGAAAAAACTTACGTATTTTTTTTTTTGCATAGAGTAGCTCATTGTTTCTGAATCTCTTCTGTTATAAAGGACAGAAATGTGTGAACTTTTTTTGCAGGTCTTGGTCTCCCTGTGGGTGTGGTGGTAGCAGGTAAACAGGTGGTTCTAAGACCTTTAAAGGCATATTCTCAAGATGCCGGTAGAATTTGTCCAGAGAATCTTATCGGAGGAGGAATCCCAGAGAGGAAGAAAAAATTAAAAATAAAAGACTTTTTGTTTAATAGATAAATATGTCTCTGATCAGGAGCTCTGTTCACTCTGCCTCCTAAAATGTTATGTGTTTAGTTCTTGCCAAACTTTACTTCTCTATTTGTGCTTGTCCTACCTAATGAGTTTGCTTTAACTACTTTTTAAAATTCTTATGATACTCAAGGGTCTCTGAAAAATATTTCTTTCTTATCTATCAAAACCTTTTCTAAATTCTCTACCTCAAGGTTTCTTCTATGCTGTGCAGAACTCTCACTATGAATTTATGATCTGCAATATTAAAAATGTTCTTTCTATGGCTGTTAAATATAGGAAGATGTAGATACTCAAGATTCATATTGGGGAAAAGCTGTGGCCCTTAGTAAAAATGGAGGACATGTAATATTGAGCTTCTATCTGTGTCCATTAGCTCTATGCAGAACAGAATTAAGAAAATGCTTATGTAAACTGGATGACAGGTATTAGCCAGAAAGCTCTGAAAATAATGTTAGAAGATATCTGTTCTCTATGGTGCTAAAGAAAGACTATTTAACATCACTATTAAAACTACAGAATATGAGATGTATTTGTATCTTGAATTTTGCGTAAAACTGATGTTACTTTATAGTTAAATTCAGACTGTAACTTACTTTTGGAAGGCACTATCCCAGAAGTGATGCTCTGTTCTTCTGTGTGTGTCAGCAAATAATAAAAATTTGTCCAAGTTCAGTTGATGTTAATTATTCACTTGGCCAAACAGCTCTCTGACACACCATGCGTGGTGGCTCACTCCTGTAATCCCAGCACTTTGGGAGGTGGGTGGATCAACTGAGGTCAGGAGTTCGAGTCCAACCTGAACAATATGGTGAAACCCCATCTCTACTAAAAATACAAAAATTATCCAGGTGTGGTGGCATGCACCTATAGTCCCAACTACTTGGGAGGCTAAGGCAGGAGAATTGCTTGAACCCAGGAGGTGGCCATTGCAGTGAGTGAGACTGTGCCACTGCATTCCAGCCTGGGGGACAGAGCGAGACATCATCTCAAAATGAGTAAGTAAATAAATAAATAACTCTCTGACATAATTTTTCACTATAAAGTTAATTATTTTTCTCTTTATTATTAAGTATCTTTATACAGCTGTTGTGCATAAACCATCACATTTAATCTGGCAGCTACGTTTCTTTCTTAGATTTTCTTTGTGTATATCTGTCTTTGAAAAATGAAGGCTCTCATCTCTGGTTACAGGCCAGAGAAACTGGGAAAAATGGCCAGGTGCGGTGGCTCACGCCTTTAATCCCAGCATTTTGGGAGGCTGAGGGAGATGGATTACCTGAAGTTAGGAGTTTGAGAGAAGCCTGACCAACATGGTGAAACCCCATCTCTACTAAAAATACAAAAGATTAGCTGGACGTGGTGGCATGTGTCTGTAGTCCCAGCTACTTGGGAGACTGAGTCAGGAGAATGGCTTGAACCTGGGAGGTGGAGGTTGCAGTGAGCTGAGATCACGTCATTGCACTCAAGCCTGGGTGACAAGAGTGAAACTCCATCTCAAAACAAACAAATAAACAAAAAACTGGGAAAAACCATGCTCCTACACCTACTGAATGTTTGACAAAATATTATTCTTTGGTCAAAAACAGGCATTACTGGTGAGTGAGATAGAAAGCCCCTAAGGGAAAAATTCTAAACATATATGCATGTGACCACCCCCCGGACTTACACAAACAACTTATCTAGAAAACCCCTAGCTGTCTGAGGTTGCAACATCATGCATGTGACCACCCCCCGGGCTTACACAAACAACTTATCTGGAAAACCCCCAGCTGTTTGAGGTTGCGAAAAAGGCAGGAACCAGCCAGAAACTGCCGAATGTTCAACTTTAAATGTTAACCAATAATAAGCTTGTAACTACTGCTTCTCTGTGACTTGTTTGTACCTCGCTATAAAAGAAACCCTAAAACAGCAGCCGGGGCCTCTCTCTTTACCTGCCATTGTATAAAGCGGAGAGGTCCGGGTTCGAACTCGTAATAAAGTGACCCTGGCTATTTGGCTTTGACTCTGGACTCTGATGGTCACTTACTGGAGTCTCATGACTTCGGACACAACATTTGGGGGCTCATCTGGGATTCCCCTAAGCCCACCAGACCCCAGGTCAACGGGTTGTCTCTGTGAGCAGATTTGGTAAGTCGGCCGGCTTGAGTCTCTGTGTTGTCTGTAGTCTCTGTGTCATCTGGAAAAATCCCGTGGGGTCTGTATCGGTGGTCGGCATAGTCTTGGCAGACGCGCTATAAGACAGCCACCAGGGGCCGGTGGGAGACGTTCCCGGGCACCCATCTGGGGCTCTGTATTTATTAGCCCATCTGGTTCTGATCGGGAGCTAAACCCGGGACGCACTGGCGACTATTGTTATGTTAATTACTTAACTTACTTTCATTTTTCAGGACCTACTTGGCAAGGAAAAAAAAAAAAAGAGTACAATACTTCTGGTTTTACTCTTTTCTCTATCTCTCTTTTCTATATCTCTCTTTTCTCTGTCTCTAGGATTCTACTACCATGGGTAATAGCCAGAGTACTCCACTCTCCATTCTTATAAATAACTTTAAAGATGTTAAGGCAAGGGGCCATGACCTTAGCATAGAACTCAGAAAAGGGAAATTGGTAACTTTCTGCCACTCGGAATGGCCCACCTTTGGTGTAGGGTGGCCAGCTGAGGGGACCTTCTGTCTCCCCATTATCATTAAGGTAAAATAAAAAATTTTCCTGCCGGGGCGGTCAGGACATCCTGATCAGATCCCTTACATCCTGGTGTGGCAAGACCTTGTGGAAAACCCACCCCCTTGGCTAACTCCTTTTGTGCTGACGCCAGAGCTATGTAGGGCTCTGGTCGTATAGTCGACAGAACACCCCCGTAGGCCAAAAACACCGTCCGCTCCCCCACCCCCTGTGTTAGAAGACAGTCAGGATCCCCTGCTTTTAGAACCCCCACCTTATCATCCCCCTACTGGCCCTCAGCCCCCAGCCCCCCTAGGGGACCTCGAAGAGTGGGAAGCAGCAGCAGCTGCTGCTGCAGCCGGGGCCCTGGAAAATGAAAGTAACTCTGGAGCGCCGGCAGGGTGGACGCGTGGATGCGCTCAATGGGAAATAAGCTCGCGCCCCCCTGATTCCACTGTGGCTCTCCCCCTGAGGGAAATAGGACCCCCCAATGACATGGGCAACCCTAGACTCCAGTACTGGCCATTCTCCACTAGTGACCTGTACAACTGGAAAACCCAGAATGCTTGGTTTTCTGATAACCCTAAAGATTTAACAGCTCTTTTAGACAGTGTTATGTTTACCCATCAACCAACCTGGGATGATTGTCAACAACTCTTCAGAATTTTGTTCACAACAGAGGAACGAGAAAGAATACAGGTAGAGGCCAGAAAACTGGTTCCGGGAGATGACGGCCAACCTACCGCCAACTCTGACCTCATTAATGCTGCCTTTCCCTTGACCAGACCTCTTTGGGACTACAACATGGCAGAAGGTAGGGGAAGGCTACTCGTTTATCGCCAGACTCTAATGGCGGGTCTCCGGGCTGCCGCTTGCAAGCCCACCAATTTGGCCAAGGTATATTCCGTGTTACAGGGAAAAACAGAAAGCCCAGCTACCTATCTAGAAAGACTGATGGAAGCCTTTAGACAGTTTACCCCCATGGACCCAGAGGCACCCGAAAACCAGGCAGCTGTTGTCATGTCTTTTGTAAATCAGGCAGCTCTGGACATTAAAAAGAAACTCCAAAAAGTAGAAGATCTAGAGGGAAAACAAGTCCAGGACCTCCTCCGAATCGCGCAAAAAGTATACAATAATAGAGATCTCCCAGAAGAGAGACAGATTAGGGCCACTGAAAAAATGACCAAAGTCTTAGCTGCAGTAGTTCAGAAAGAACAGTTACAGTCAGAGGGCGCCCAACCCAAGCGTACTCCTAGACCCAACTTAAAGAAAGATCAGTGTGCATACTGCAAGGAAACGGGTCACTGGGTAAAAGATTGCCCCAAGAAAAAACAGCGCCAACTGGGGCAAGAACAATGGCAGCCCAAGGTCTCATCAATATTAGTAACCCAAGATGACTAGGGAAGACGGGGTTCGGACCCCCTCCCCAAATCTAGGGTAACTCTACAAGTGGAGGGGTCCCCGGTTCAGTTTCTGGTCGATACCGGGGCACAGCATTCAGTCTTGGTTAAGCCTTACGGGAAATTATCTAATAACTTATCCTGGGTACAAGGGGCCCGTAATAGCAGCAGGGTTAGCAGGAGGAGCCCTAGGCCACGCTCTCGTTACTACCGCTAAGCTCTCCCAACAATTCTCCATAGCAATGGAAGCTTCAGCCGAATCCCTAGCCTCATTACAAAGGCAACTGACCTCCCTCGCCCAAGTTACATTGCAAAATCGGGGTGCCCTAAACCTGCTTACTGCTGAAAAAGGGGGAACTTGCCTTTTTCTCAAAGACTGCTGTTTTTACATAAATGAATCTGGGTTAGTAGAGACGTGGGTCTGACAGCTACACAAACTCAGCCTAGAACTACAAAAACAAAAATTCAATTCCGCAGCTGATAGTTGGTGGAGCTCCTCCATGTACTCCCTCTTAATGCCCCTAGCAGGACCATTGCTAAGCCTACTCCTCCTCCTCACCATAGGGCCATGCATACTAAACAGAATAATAAACTTTGTCAAAGATAGAATCAACACTGTCCAGTTAATGGTCCTTAGAACACAATATCAACCCATCATCAATAAAACAATTGAAACAAACATATAAGACCCAAGATTGGCTCTTGAAGACACAACTAAAAGGGGGGAATGAGATAGAAAGCCCCTAAGGGAAAAATTCTAAACATACATGCATGTGACCACCCCCTGGGCTAGAAAACCCCTAGCCATTTGAGGTTGCAACATACATTCATGTGACCACCCCCCGGGCTTACACAAACAACTTATCTGGAAAACCCCCAGCCGTTTGAGGTTGCAAAAAAGGCGGGAACCAGCCAGAAACTGCCGAATGTTCAACTTTAAATGTTAACCAATAATAAGCTTGTAACTACTGTTTCTCTGTGACTTGTTTGTACCTCGCTATAAAAGAAACCCTAAAACAGCAGCCAGGGCCTCTCTCTTTACCTGCCGTTGTATAAAGCGGAGAGGTCCGGGTTCGAACTCGTAATAAAGCGACCCCGGCTATTTGGCTTTGACTCTGGACTCTGGTGGTCACTTACTGGGGTCTCGCGACTTCGGGCACAACAGTGAGCTTCTCAGAAATTCAGAAACTCAGATTTATTCCAGATGTAAAATAAATAAGCATAACAAGATCTCCAGCTTATTGTACACATTAAAATTTGAGAGGTACCTTCTACCTCAATGTGTCTTTTTGATCTGAAAAGTATAAGCAACTCATTCTGTGTGATGCGAATATAGCAGTCAAAAATTTACATGTCTGTGTTCATGCCCTTAATTTTATACTTTATTATCCAGAAAAGTATCTTACATACACCAGTGTTGTGGATCTTATGCCATTTTCTTTTCTCAGAGTTATAGAACACATTAGAGAATATTTATATGTTGAAAATTATTCTGTTGGATAACATTCATCTTCCTATAAGTTAGAATCCATTCTCTTTACTGTCATTTCACATTGAGTCAAATTAAGAATTCTGCCCATGGCCACAAGGTAAATATATGCATTTCTGTGTGGGGTGTGTGTGTGTGTGTGTGTGTTTCCAGGGACCTTTGACATTTAGGGATGTCACCATAGAATTTTCTCTAGAGGAGTGGCAATGCCTGAATACTGCTGAGCAGAATTTATATAGAAATGTGATGTTAGAGAACTACAGAAACCTGGTGTTTCTGGGTGAGAATAATTTCAATAAACAATTCCTCTTATACCCTAAATGTTTCATTTCTCTTTTCTGTAGAAAATGTTTTAGTAATTTACACTTTGCATACAAGAGTTTCAGATCCCTGTTTTCTGAAAACAGAGATCTGTAAGTGTAGATAGGAATTTATTCAAGATGTTTTATTTTTACCTGACCTATCCACATTCCTAAGCTGATCTGTATCTTTCACTGTATTAGTGGTAATTCCAGAAATTTAGTTGCATAAAATATTGTTGCCCACACCTTAAAATCTAATTGCCACAACCAATTTGTGATTCAGTAGTACAGGATAGTAAAATTAAGAACCCACAAATGGAAAATATTTTCTAAATATTTAGAAATTTCTGTTATAAATTAGTGTTTGAGTATTAATTTACTAGAATTTCTGAAGGGGTGGCCTGCCCCTCCACACCTGTGGGTGCTTCTCATTAGGTGGAACGAGAGACTTGAGAAAAGAAATAAGACACACAGACAAAGTATAGAGAAAGAAAAGCGGGGCCCAGGGTACCAGTGCTCAGCTTACAGAGGACCCACACCGGCACCAGTCTCTGAGTTCCCTCAGTATTTATTGATGATTATCTTTACCATCTAAAAGATAAGGGAGTAAATCAGCAGTAAGACATACAGATAAAGATCTTTGTGACCTGCATAACTTCAAGGAAAATGCTGTGCCTTGAGATGCATATGCAAACATCCCCATAAACTTTTTAGCAGTATTGCTCCAGCAAATCCCACCTTATTCCTGAGTGCAGTTTTCTCTTTGCTCAGTAAACAAAACACACAATAGGTTTTACACGGAGATGTTCCATTGCCCAGGGACAGGCAGGAGACAGATGTTTTTCTCTTACTTGAGATTTAAGAGAATGGTGATGACTTTTAACCACAAGCAGCCTTTAGGCATTTGTTTAACAAAGCACATTCCTTACAGCCCAAAATCCTTTAAACCTTGAATCACCACAGCATATGTCTCTTGCAAGGACAAGGTTGGGGGTAGGGTCACAGATTAACAGCATCTCAAATACAGAGCCAAATGGAGTCTCTTAAATTTACTTCTTTCTATACAAACACAGTAACAGGCTGACATCTCTTTTCCCCACAAATTTCTGTTACTTTTTTTTTTTTTTTTTTTTTTTTTTTTTTTTTTTTTTTTTGAGATGGAGTCTCGCTCTGTCACCCAGGCTGCAGTGTAGTGGCACAATCTCAGCTCACTGCAACCTCCGCCTCCCGGGTACAAGAAATTCTCCTGCTTCAGCCTCCCGAGTAGCTGAAATTACAGGCATATGCCATCACACCTGGGTAATTTTTTTGCATTTTTAGTAGAAATGAGGTTTCACTGTGTTAGCCAGGATGGTCTCTATCTCCTGACCTCATGATCTGCCCACCTCGGCCTCCCAAAGTGCTGGGATTACAGGCATGAGCCACCATAATCTGGCCATATTCTATTACTTTCTTTTTACTGAGCATGTTATTTGGAGAATGTGAACAAGATTCATGTTATTTATTTTTAATGAAACAGATATTGCTGTCTCTAAGCCAGACCTGCTCACTTTTCTGGAGCAATGAAAAGAGCCCTGGAATATGAAGAGACGTGAGATGGTAGCCAAAACCCCAGGTAGGTGAGAGTGAACACAATGGACAACACAGATGAAAGGTTTAATGGTGAAGAAGAAGCCGGTTCTCAAAATGTGATCTGAGAAGTTGTGCTCCAAAGGAAGTAGTTTCTGGGAAGCCTGAGATTTGAAAAATACTACTGTCACGTTGGGGCATCTTCTGTCTTATGCTTTAAAATTCTCTAAGGATTCTACTTTCCCTTCAATGATCTTTCTTCAAGTTTACAGTGACAGCCAAGTCATCTTCATGGCATAGAAGAAGCTGCACAATCTGACTGCTTTCTGTTGTTATTGGGGACACACAAATATCTGCATAGTTTTAAGAAACTCTATGTTAAAAAAAAAAAACTGGCTTCTTCACCTCACAATTACTCTCTTACCATGTGATACGTTCAGTTCCTCTTGCCTTCTGCCACAATTGTAAGCTTCCTGAGACCCTCACCAGAAGCAGACAATGGCACACACTTCTTGTACAGTCTGCCAAACTGTGAGCCAAATAAATCTTTTTTCTTTATAAATTATCTCCTCTCAGGTATTTCTCTATATGCAAAGCAATTAATAAAGTCTATAATGTTGTCTACATTTTCTGGTTTCTTGTTACTCTTATCTGAATTTTCTGTTTATTGAAAATGGGGTCTTGATGTCTACAACTTTCATGTTGCTATGTATTTCTTGCTTCACTTTTGTCAATAATTATATATTTTGGAGACCCAGTTTTATGCATAAACATACATTTAAATTGATATAATAGTTATAGATTCCTGGTAAATTGACCCATTTTACCATTATATAATATCAATCTTTGTTCCTTTTTTCTTATTTTTTATTTTTGAGACAGAGTCTCGCTCTGTCGCCCAGGCTGGAGTGCAGTGGTGCGATGTCGGCTCACTGCAAGCTCCGCCTCCTGGGTTTACGCCATTCTCCTGCCTCAGCCTCCTGAGTAGCTGGGACTACAGGTGCCCGCCATCTCGCCCGGCTAATTTTTTTGTATTTTTTAGTAGAGACGGGGTTTCACCGTGTTAGCCAGGATGGTCTCGATCTCCTGACCTCATGATCCACCCCTCTCGGCCTTCCAAAGTGCTGGGATTACAGGCTTGAGCCACCGCGCCCGGCCCTCAATCTTTGTTTCATACTCATACTTGACTTAAAGCATATTGTGTCCACATAATGATGACCACCTCACCTAATCGTGGCTACTATTTTCATGAAATATAGATTTTTTTTTAGTCTGTTACTTACAGCCTATTTGACTAAATGCTAAAATGGGTTTATTGTAGAGAACATATTGTATGGTTTTATTCTTAAGCCGCTCAGGCATCTTATTTCTTTTCCTTTTAATTAATTCATTTATAAAATATGGTTCCATTCTCTCAACCAGGCTGGTTTGCAATGGTGTGAACATGGCTGTGAGCTGCTGCCTCAACCTCTCAAACTCAGAAGAGTTTGAAATCCTCACATTTCAACCTCTCAAGTAGCTGGGTCACAGGCATGTACCATCATGCCCCACTAGTTTTCTGTAGAGACTGAGTTTTCTCAAGTTGCCCAGGCTGGTCTTAAACTCCTGGGATCAAGTAATCAGCCCATCTTGGCCTCCCAAAGTCCTGGATTACATTTCATTCTATTAAGTAGTCTAATTAATTTATTTTTAAAATGATTGCATAAAGAATGAAGTCACTATTATCAGTTTTACTGTTATTGTTTTATGTGTTTTTTGTAGATATGTTTTTTTCTCATTTCCTGCTATACTGACTATATTTTTGTTTAATTTTGTAGTGACATGCTTTGCTTGTTCCTTTGTTTTATTTTGCATAGTTTCTATAAAATGTTTGTAATCAGCAGGGCACAGTGGCTCGTGCCTGGTATCCTAGCACTTTGGGAGGCGGAGGTGGGCAGATTGCCTGAGCTCAGGAGTTTGAGACCAGCCTGGGCAACACGGTGAAACCCCATCTCTATTAAAATACAAAATGTTGGCCAGGTGTGGCGGGGTGGGCCTGTAGTCTCAGTTACTCAGGAGGCTGAGGAGAATTGCTCGAACCTGGGAGGAGCAGGTTGCAGTGAGCTGACATCTTGCCACTGCACTCCAGCCCGGGAGACAGAGTGAGACTCCATTTCAAAACAAAAAAGTTTGTAATCATCTTGAAAAGTGGACATTATGTAAAACATCTTAAAGTTAAAACAGTATGTTTTAATTTCATAACAACTTCAACTGAATACAAAAACTATACCTCTATTTTTCCAGTTTGTTATGAATATTTTAGTATTACAAATTATACTATTTTATATCGTGTATCCACAGATTTATACAGATTTATATTTTGTTTTTTATATTCTGTAGAAATTTTTTTTTTTGAGTAGAAAATTTTTAAAGGCTTTATGCACCATCATTATGATACTAAAGAATTCTATATGTCTCTGTATATTTACCTTTAATAGGCTGGGCACGGTGGCTCATGCCTGTAATCCCAGCACTTTGGGAGGCTGAGTCAGGTGGGTCACAAGGTCAGGCGATCTAGGCCATCCTGGCTAACACGATGAAACCCGTCTCTGCTAAAAATACAAAAAATTAGCCAGGCGTAGTGGCATGCACCTGTAGTCCCAGCTACTCTGGAGGCTGAGGCAGAAGAATCGCTTGAACCTGGAAGGCAGAGGTTGCAGTGAGCTGAGATCATGCCACTGCACTCCGGCCTGGGTGACAGAGTAAGACTCCATCTCAAAATAAAAAAATAAATAAATAAAATATTTACATTCAATAAAGAGCTTTATATTTATATATGGTTTTATGAAACTGTCCAACATCATAAGGACTCATTTAGTATTTCTCTTGTTTTTTATGCAGAGTCTCGCTATTTTGCTCAGGCTGATCTCTGGGTCTCAAGTGATCTGACTGCCTTGGCCTCCTAAAGGTGTAGGGTTACAGGCATGAGCCACTGTGTGTGGGTATCATGCAGCATTCTTTTTTTTTTTTAGATGAAGTATCGCTTTTTCACCCAGGCTGGAGTACAGTGGTGCAGTCTCGGCTCACCACAACCTCTGCCTCCTGAGTTCAAGTGATTCTCCTGCCTCAGCATCTTAAGTAGCTGGGATTACAGGTGTATGCCGCAACACCCAGCTAATTTTTTTGTATTTTTAGTAGAGATGGGGTTTCACCATGTTGGCCAGGCTGGTCTTGAACTTCAAGTGATGTACCCTCCTTGCCCTCCCAAAGTGCTGGGATTACAGGCATGAGCCAATGTGCCCTTTCTTTCTTTCTTTGTTTCTTTCTTTCCTAGTTCGTTTCCTTCCTCCTTCCGTGAAAGAAGGACGTAAGGAATGAGTTCCTTCCTTCCTTCCTTCCTTCCTTCCTCCCTCCCTCCCTCCCTCCCTTCTCTCTCTCTCTCTCTCTCTCTCTTTCTTTCTTTCTTTCTTTCTTTCTTTCTTTCTTTCTTTCTTTCTTTCTTTCTTTCTTTCTTTCTTTCTTTCTTTCTTTCTTCTTTCTTCTTTCTTTCTTTCTTTCTTTCTTTCTTTCTTTCTTTCTTTCTTTCTTTCTTTCTTTCTTTCTTTCTTTCTTTCTTTCTTTCTTTTCTTTCTCTTTCTTTTCTTCTTCTTTTTTTTTTGATGGAGTGTCAGTCTGTTGCCCAGGCTGGAGTACAGTGGTGTGATCTCAACTCACTGCAACCTCTGTCTCCTGGGTTCAAGCAATTCTCTTTCATCAGCCTCCTGAGTAACTGGGATTACAGGTGTTTGCCACTACGCCCAGCTAATTTTTACATTTTTAGTAGAGATGGGGTTTCACCACATTTGGCCAGGCTGGTCTCAAACTCCTGACCTCAGTTGATCGCCCTGCCTCGGCCTCCAAAAGTGCTGAGATTATAGGCATGAGCCACCACTCACGGACAGCATTTCTTTTAGAAATGTGCTAGTGTTGATGAACGCCATTACTTTTTTGCTGTGGAAAGTCTTTATTTTTTCTTGTTTTTAAAATGTAATTCCTAATCAAGTATTGTTGATTAAGAATTTTTTTATTTTATTACATCAAAACTTGGGAAATTCTCAGCTTTTTGTTTTTGTTTTTGTTTTTTTGTTTTTGTTTTTGTTTTTGTTTTGAGATGGAGTCTCTCTCTGTTGCCAGACTGGAGTGCAGTGGCTCCATCTGGCCTCACTGCAACCTCCAACTCCCGGGTTCAAGCGATTCTCCTGCCTCAGCCTCGGAGTAGCTGGGACTACAGGCATGCGCCACCATATCCAGTTAATTTTTGTATTTTTAGTAGAGAGAGGGTTTCACCATATTGGCCAGGATGGTCTTAATCTCTTGACCTCATGATCCGCTCATGTCGGCCTCCCAAAGTGCTGGGATTACAGGTGTGAGCCCCCGCACCAGGCTGGCTCAGAGTTTTTTTAATCTTCAAGTAACCTGTGTACTACTTTTTTCTACATTCATCTTCTAAGATTCTGTTCGTGATTAGGTTGATCTATTTGATGGTGTCCAATAAGTTTACATTCCATGTTTTAATTTTGTTTTGCAATTTTATATTTCTGTGTTATATATTTTAGGGCATGCCACCTCACACCAGTTAACTGTGTTTTGATTATTTAGTTTATATTATAATGGTGCATGACCATATTTATCTAAAGTTTAAGACAATGTGGAGCAAAATCAAATATAATGAATCAGCCATATGTCTTTTGTAAATATAACTTTCTCTCTGTTTGCCTAAATAAATATTATCACTGTATTTCTTATAACTTGTACATTTGTGGTGTAGGCTTGTTGTGAATGGTTGTTTAATCCTCTATAGGTGAGTAGTCATAAAAGTTATTCTAATTTCAACATCCTATTTATTTGTGAACCTGTATTATTTTTGGGTGGGAGAAACGCTATTGGATTTGAAGGTAATTTTAAAGCTATCATAACTCCGTATCTCTTTTAAGTATTATTGTTCATTTTTACTTGCCAAAATCACATAACAAAATTTACAGTAAAATATTTTTAAATATTCAGTTTAGTTATATTAATTATATTGATATTGCTATGCAACATATCACTAGAATATTTTTATCTTGTAAAGCTAAATCTCAATACACATTAAACAACTATCTTTTTTTATTTTCTGCACTTTTCAAACATCCCTCTGTTTTCTGTTTCTAAGAGTGCTACTACTTTATATATCTTCTACAATATCTGTCTTTTGTGGCTGGTTTATTTCATTTTGCACAATGTCATCAAGACTTATCTTTATATTTGTTAGAATATTTTCTTATTTTTGAAAACTGAGTGAATTTTCATTTATCTTTAGAATTGTATCTACTGAATGATTTGGTGACAGAAATTTGCACTGCTTTTGCCTACTGGCTTACAGTAACAATGCTGCAATAATTATAGGTATGCAAATAACTGTTCATATTACCATATATGTGAAAGTTTGTGTATGTGTTGCATTATTAGTCTACTTTTTTACCTTTACACTCATACCAAATTGTTTTAATTCTTTAGCTTTATAATGTATTTTGAAATCAGGAACTGTAATGCCTCCAACTTATTCATTTTTAAAAAATATTTTTGGGTACATTATTCTCTTGCAATTTCATATACTTTTGCATTTGCTGTTTTTATTTCTTTAAAAATGCAATGAGAAATTTTTAAAACATTGCATTAAATCTGTAGATTACATTGAGCAGTATAAACATCTTCACAATATTAATTATTTCAACTTTTCACCAAGAGCATGCTCAAGAGTGTATTGTTTAATTTGTAGATATTTGTAAATTTTTCAGGTTTCTTCTATTGTTTTTATACTCTTATTCAATTTTGGTTGTAAAAAGTAATCCATACAATTTTAATTTTAAAAATTTGTTAAGACTTCTTTTTTGGCCTAACAGGTGATCTATCAAAGAGAATGTTATGAGCTACTGCAAAGGGTATGTGTCCTATGTTGTTGAGGAGTATTCTCTATATCTTTCTTAGGAATCATTGTTTTATGCCGCCTGCAAATCTTATGTTCCCTTACTAATATTCTGCTTTGTCTTATTTTTATTACTGAACATAAGGTATTGTAATATCTTACTATAATCATATTGCTCTCTGTGTGTTTCTTCAGTTCTTTCAACATTTGCTTTATATATTCAGAACTCTAATGTGAGATACACACACACACACACACACTTATGTACAAATTTGTCATAGGTTCCCAGTGCATAAATCTATTATTGTATTACTGTTGGCCAGGTATGGTGGCTTACACCTGTAATCCCAGAACTTTGGGAGGCTGAGGCAGGTGGATCATGAGGTTAGGAGATCCAGACCATCCTGGCTAACACGGCGAAATCCCGTCTCTACTAAAAATACCAAAAAATAAAAAAATTAGCCAGGTATGGTGGCATGTGCCTGTAGTCCCAGCTGCTTGGGAGGCTGAAGCAGGAAAATTGCTTGAACCTGGGAGGCAGAGGTTGCAGTGAGCCAAGACTGCACCACTGCACTCCAACCTGGGCGACAGAGTGAGACTCCATTTCATTTTTTAAAATCTATTATTGTTGAATATCCTTCTTTGTCTCTTTTCGTTTTTGACTTAAAATACATTTTGTAAAATATGACAGTTTTTTACTTAAGATGTAGCTTATGTAATATGTAATATTATTTTGACCTCTCCTGCTCTCATAAGGTTAATATTTACATGGAATGCCTACTTCACTCTTCCCACTTTTAGCCTTTTTTTTTTTTTGAGACGCAGTCTTGCTCTGTCCCCCAGGCTGGAGTGCAGTGGCGCGATCTCCACTCACTGCAAGCTCCGCCTCCCAGGTTCACGCCATTCTCCTGCCTCAGCCTCCTGAGTAGCTGGGACTACAGGCACCCACCACCACACCCGGCTGATTTTTGTATTTTTAGTAGAGACGGGGTTTCACCGTGTTAGCCAGGATGGTCTCGATCTCCTGACCTCGTGATCCGCCCGTCTTGGCCTCCCAAAGTGCTGGGATTACAGGCATGAGCCACCGCGCCCGGCCTGCCTTTTCTTTTTTAATCATTTGATCGCAACTGACTCTCGTGGAAAGGAAAGCAGGATCTTAGTTTTTAATTTTTTTAATAAATTATTTTATTGAAATATATCTCATAAAATAAGAAAATTTTAAAAATACAAAGAAGTATGTTTCTTGATAGGGAAGTTAGTTTTATATATATTTAAATAATTTTCTGAAAGACAAACACTGACTAGTGTTATTTGATTATTTTATTTGATTCTTGTATCTTTGTCTCTCATTTTCTCTCTTTTTGTCTTTATTTGTGTTTGCTTTATTTTTGTATTAATATGCTTTCACTTCTTTCTTATTTTTGTGTGTGTCTATACAGGGTTTAGGGGAAAAGGTTATCCTCATTTTTCTGATATTCATTAGTGGTCCATGTTTCTATTTCTCTCATAGAGTATTATTCAATTATTTGAAACTCTTAAAATTAATCTATTAACCTTCATTTTATGATTGCTTTCTAAAAATGTTATATTTTTCTGATTGGGTCATGCTGGTCTAATATTCCATATATATTGTAATCCTTGATTGAAATTTGTACATTTAAAAAGCTACTTGTTACAATCTTTATAATGTGGCTTTGTCCTGGCATAGTCTGAAACCTGTTGTCTGGGCTACAGATTCTGGGAGGCTCTCAAACATGTTCTTAGGATGTGTCTAGTCCAAAATTTGGTGTTTATTTCTTTAGTTTTTTTTTTTTTATTGTACCTTTTTTTTTTTTTTTTTTTTTTTTTTGAGTAGAGACAGGGTTTCACCGTGTTAGCCAGGATGGTCTTGATCTCCTGACGTCGTGATCCACCCGTCTCGGCCTCCCAAAGTGCTGGGATTACAGGCTTGAGCCACCGCACCCGGCCTGGTGTTTATTTCTTAAAGGAGTTGATTCATGTTTCTCCTTAGTAGTAATCACTTGCTACACCTGTTTTCTGTGTGTGGTACTGCAGTCTCTCTGCTGCTGTAATATTTACCTTTGGTCTCAGTAGACTCAAACTGTCATTCCAAAGAATACTACAATTTATTTCAGTACTTTATATCATGAGGGACAGAAACCAGTGTCTGGAAAGGCCACTAGAAGCCAGAAATAAGGATAAATGTACCATTTTGTTGTTGTTGTTGTTGTTATTAAAAAAAAAAAACAGGAGTTGGCAATTTATCTTTTTTGTTTGTTTATGTTTTTTTTCTTTTTCTTTCTTTCTTTCTTTTTTTTTTTTGCAGAGTCTCGCTCAGGATGGTGTACAATGACATAATCTTGGCTCACTGCAACCTTTACAACCAAAGTTCAAGTGATTGCTTCACCCTCCTGAATAGTTGGGACTACAGGCATGTGCCACCATGGCCGACTAATTTATAAATTTTTAGTAGACATGAGGTTTTCCCATTTTGGCCAGACTAATCTTGAAATCTTGACCTCAGGCAATCCACCCAACTTGGCCTCCCAAAGTGCTGGGATTACAGGAGTAAGCCACAATGCCCAGCCAGCAATTTACTTCTAAATGACCTATGCTGTATTGGGGAGCAGGAAGAGCTGTGTTGAGAAACTGTAACAGACTGTTTCTTCCTGCTAGACTTTTTGCTTTGTGCTTTCCTCGGGGCGCTGCACACACTTAACTCATTTATAAATTGTTCACAAATGTATTTTGTTTAGTATGTTTTTGTTACATTTATAGGTCTACGAAAAAATTAGTGCCTATGTTATTTTGCTATGCCATCTTGCTTATGTAGTTTGTATAATTTCATAAGTTATATTTGTAAAGTATATTCATCTGAGTCTAGCAAGTAGAGTAATTTGTTATTTATATTTCTTTCAGTTACGTGTTCTCATTTTACTCAAGACCCTTGGCCAAAGCACAGCATAAAAGATTCCTTCCAAAAAATAATACTAAGAACATATGCAAAATGTGGACATGAGAATTTACAATTAAGAAAACACTGTAAAGGTGTGAATAGCGTTAGGATACACAAAGAAGGTTATAATGGACTCAACCGATGTTTGACAACTACCCAGAGCAAAATATTTCAGTGTAATAAATATGTGAAAGTCTGTCATAAATATTCAAATTTATGTAGAAATAAGACACACTAAAAAGAACTCCTTCAAATGTAAAAAAGTGAGAAATCATTTTGCATGCTTTCACACCTAATTCATTATAAGAAAATTCATACTAAAGAGAATTCCTACAAATGTGAAAAATGTGACAAGGATTTTAAATGGTCCTCAATTTTCACTAATTATAAGGTAATTTATACTGGAGACAAACCCTACAAATGTGATAAATTGCACAAAGGCTTTTAACTGGTCTTTAACCTTTACAAAACATAAAAGAATGCATACTGGTGGACACTCTTCGTATATAAAGAATGTGGCAAAGCTTTCAACCAGTCCTCAAACTTTACTGAAATAAAAGAATCCATACTGGAGAGAAACCCTACTAATGTGAAGACTGTGACAAAGCCTTTAATCATTTCTCACACCTCACTACACATAAGATAATGAGAAGAAATACTACAAATGCAAAAAAAAAAAAAAAAAAAAAAAAAAAGACAGAGCTTTTAAGCGGTTCTCAAAATTTATTTAACATAAGATAATTCATATTGGAGAGAAATCCCACAAATTTGAAGAATGTGGCAAAGCTTTTAACCATTCCTCAACCCTGAAACTATTTCTATGGAATAAAAGATGAAGTGCTCCTGATTATTGTAAATACAAAATTGCATGCGGGATTGTGTGAAGACAATACCAGGTTGGACTGCCAGAATGAGCCAACAGTGCATGATGTGCTTCCCCCTGCAGAGAGACTATAAATGGACATGCAGTCAGGGAGGTTTCACATCACCAACATTCCTATCTCAGAAAAGCAGATGTTCATAGCTTTGGTAATGGAATGTGACCCTTGTGGAGAGCCTAAAAATGGATGCATGAAGGGCACCTGTTCATAATGGGTAAGATAGGGCTATAAACGCCCTTATCTTGCTACTGCTCTTCTAGGCCTCTTTAGGGTTAAGGCATACTCCCTTCTGAGAATTTGTGGTCTAACAGGTTGTCTAGCTTCATGTCCTGTTTCTGTTGATTGTTTGCAACCAGCTTTTGCTGCAACTGTTACTGCTGATTAATATCTTGCTAATCATAGGTTATGGAAAGACTATGTTTCTGTTTTAAGGCTCTGTTAGAAATTACTGATGCACACACTATATTGTAAATTCTTACCTCTGTATACTGTACTTCTCATACAGATGTTATGTTAAAGAATTACTTCATTCCCATTTGACCATCTCACCTCATAATCAAATGACCCTAAATCCCTCACTAACCTACCCCTACCCTCACTAAACTTAATAATAAATGCTGGTATATCCAGTGCATTGGTGGCATCACAGGACCAGAAGGCGGTGACCCCCTTGGACCAGCTTTCACTATCTTGTGTGTGTCTATTATTTCTAGATCTGCCGATCCACCTGGGAACAAAGAAAGAGCCCCATTGCATTGTGGGCTGCTGGCCAGATCCCACAATATCTGGTGCCCAACGTGGCCTTCTTTGTTCCTCAGCTCAGTGCACTCTGAGTGCAGATTTGAGATGACTAGTCTTCAGTCACAACGGTAAGGTCTCTGGGTATGCATTTTCCAATTCTTCCCTCTTTTCGGGTTTGTTGACCAGTATTATTCCAGGGTTATTATGGGACAATCACAGTCCAAACACCAGGCTTATCTGTCTTTTATTAAACTTCTTTTTTTTTTTTTTTTTTGAGACAGAGTCTTGCTCAGACGCCCAGGCTGGAGTGTGGTGGCTCGATCTCGGCTCACTGCAAGCTCCATCTACCGCGTTCACGCCATTCTCCTGCCTCAGCCTCCCGAGTAGCTGGGACTACAGGCGCCCACCACCACGCCCAGCTAATGTTTTGTATTTTTAGTAGAGACGGGGTTTCACTGTGTTAGCCAGGATGGTCTCGATCTCCTGACCTCGTGATCCACCCGTCTCGGCCTCCCAAAGTGCTGGGATTACAGGCTTGAGCCACCGCGCCCGGCTCCTCTCATCCTTCTAAGCCTACTGTTTCTTTCAATGCTCTGGGACCCCTTCTTCCAGAGGCTTGGAATCCTGCTTCCCCCAAGTCTGCTTCCCGGTGCCTTTACTCTCTTTCTCTTTCTCCTACACAATGGATGTGTGTGAGTCGCCTGTTTGGATAGAGCAGTGGCCGCTTTCCAAACACAAGTTGGAGGTTTTTTTTTTTTTTTTTTTTTTTTTTTTTTGAGACGGAGTCTCACTCTGTCTCCCAGACTGGAGTGCAGTGGCCGGATCTCAGCTCACTGCAAGCTCCGCCTCCCGGGTTTACGCCATTCTCCTGCCTCAGCCTCCCGAGTAGCTGGGACTACAGGCGCCTGCCACCTCGCCCGGCTAGTTTTTTTTTTTTTTTTTTTTTTTTTTTTTTTGTATTTTTTAGTAGAGACGGGGTTTCACGGTGTTAGCCAGGATGGTCTCGATCTCCTGACCTCGTGATCCACCCGTCTCGGCCTCCCAAAGTGCTGGGATTGCAGGCTTGAGCCACCGCGCCCGGCCAAGTTGGAGGTTTTAATTGCAATTGTTAATGATTTACTACAAGCAAACACTATTGAGCCCTCCTTGTCTCCATGGAACTCGCTCATGTTTGTTGTACAAAAAGTCAGGAAAATGGAGGATGGTAACAGACTTAAGAGCTGTTAATGCAGTTATTAAACCTATGGGGGCACTACAACCCAGTATGCCCTCCCCTCCATGATTCCTAAGGAATGGCTTTAATTATTATTGACCTTAAGGACTGCTTTTTTCATATTTCTTTAGACAAGTCAGACTGTGAAAAATTTACTTTCACTATACCTTCCATTAACAATTTAGCTCCTGCGGCTAGATATCAATGGAAAGTTTTGCCTCAAGGTATGATTGACAGTCCTACTATTTGTCAGTTGTTCGTCGGTACTGTGTTACAACCTATCCCACAGGCTTTTAAAAATAATTACATTCTTCATTATATGGATGATATACTGATTGCTGCTCCCACTAAAGATGAATTAATTCAATGTTTTACCTCTTTAAAATGAGCCTATTGCAGTAAAGCTTTTAAAAATTTTCTTGATAAGTGGCATATTAAACATATTATTGGTATTCCCTATAACCCACAAGGCCAAGCTATTGTAGAAAGAAGTAACAGAACTTTAAAATTACAATTACTTAAACAAAAAGGGGGGGATAAGGAGTTGTCTACCCCTCACATACAACTAAACTTGACATTGTCACATTAAATTTTCTTAATATTCCTAAATCTAGTTCTGTTACTGCTGCCGGAAAACATTTCTCTGGTAACCGTTCCACGGGAAGTATGGTGGAAAGATATTCAATCTACTGTATGGTCAAAAGTTTCTATTTCAACGTGGGGAAGAGTCTATGCTTGTGTTTCCCCAGGTCAACATCAATCTCCTGTTTGGATTCCTACTAGAAGACTGAAATTGTGTCCTGACTATGCATGAAACAACGAGACAGAGAAATTTGCTAAGAAAATGCCACAGCAGGAAACTAACATGTCCAATCATCAAAAAGAAGAAAATAACCATGCTAACTCCTTTACAATAGACAATACAGTCAGCCATCCTGAATAACTCATCTCCAGTGATCCAGGTCTAGTTCAACCTCTGCCTCCTCCTGATGACACTGATCCTTCTACCCTCTGTCACTCCACAGACTGTTAAAAACTATACATATTGGACCTATATTCCTTTTCCTCCTCTTATTCAACCCATGACATAGATGGATGCTCCTATCGAGGTCTATGTTAATGATAGTATTTGGATCCCTGGTTCTGTAGATGATCATTGTCCTGCCCAACCTTCAGAAGAAGGAAAGCCTTTCCATAGCACTTTAGGTTTTAGGCATCCACCTTTGTGCCTGGGACCCACTAATGGATGTCTCTCATTAGATATTCAAACTTGGGTGGTCACACTACCGTCTGGTCACTCTCTCCCTCCTTTAGGACACTTGGTATGAGGGCTCTCATTAAAACCTCTAAGGCTGATCAAAATAGGAATCCCTGATTATATTCACACATCCCAATATAAGCCTTTAGGACCTGCATGTCCTCTCAACTTGTCTTCAAATGCTGACAAATTAATATGGAAGGATTGTGTTAGTCCAGAAGGAACCATGTTATCTAATTCTTCTCTCTACACCATTGTTGATTGGGCTCCTAAGGGTTGTATTACTAATGATTGCTCTCAAGGTGACAGAGATTGTCAACATTTTCTCTATGATATTACTTATCAAGAAAGTAGTGACAACCCTCCCCTATTATATCATAGATTTAACTCCTTTTTTCCTTTTAAGTGGAAAGGGGCAGGGGTTGCCTCTCCAAAACCAAGGCTCTTTGTTCCCCACTTAGGACCTGAACTTTCAGAATTATGGAGATTAACCATAGGTATGACTAGTATGAGTTTGGGCTGGAGAAAGTGTTTTAAGTAAATCTAGCTTGTCACCTCAACTCTTAGACAACAGATTGATTCACACTACTATTCCCACACAGCCAAAAATATCACTATGGCAATCGTCAAAAGCTCAATTCAGATTATGAGGACTTATACCTCCCGGTTGCTAATGTCCCCCCAACACCTCTCATACAACCTATTGTCCATGGCATCACAGGACCAGAAGGAGGTGATGCCCCTGGACCCAGCTTTCACTATCTTGTGTGTGTCTTTTATTTCTTCACCTGCTGATCCACCTGGGAGCAAAGAAAGAGCTCCATTGCATTGCAGGCTGCTGGCCAGATCCTGCAATAACTAAACCTAAGAGAATTCATGCTGAAAAGAAACCCTATGAATGTGAAGAATGTGGCAAAGCTTCTAACCATTCCTCAAACATTACTAAACATAAAAAAATTCATACTGGAGAGAAACCCTACATATGTAAATAATGTGGCAAAGCCTTTAGGCAGTCCTCACACCTTAACACACATAAGAAAATTCATACTGGGGAGAAATTCTACAAATGTGAAGAATGTGGCAAAGCCTTTAGCTGGTCCTCACACCTTACCACACATAAAATAACTCATACTGGAGAGAAATCTTACAAATGTGAAGAATGTGGCAGGGCTTATTTATTTATTTATTTATTTATTTATTTATTTATTTATTTATTTATTGAGATGGAGTCTCACTCTGTTGCCCAGGCTGGAGTGCAGTGGCACAATCTCAGCTCACTGCAAGCTCCACCTCCTGGGTTCATGCCATTCTCCTGCCTCACTCTCCCGAGTAGCTGGGACTACAGTTGCCCGCAATCATGTCCAGCTAATTTTTTTTAAATAATAAATTAAAGTTTAATATTTAACCAGAGAACATTTTGGCTGTTATCAGGATTTCATAGACATATTTGATACTTTTTTTTTTTTATTGCTTATTCTCCTTTCTTTTTTTTATTTTTATTTTTATTTTTTATTTTTATTATACTTTAAGTTCTAGGGTACATGTGCATAACGTGCAGGTTACATATGTATACTTGTGCCATGTTGGTGTGCTGCACCCATCAACTCGTCAGCACCCATCAATTCATCATTTATATCATGTGTAACTCCCCAATACAATCCCTCCCCCCTCCTCCCTCCCCATAATAGGCCTCAGTGTGTGATGTTCCCCTTCTCGAGCACAAGTGATCTCATTGTTCAGTTCCCACCTATGAGTGAGAACATGCGGTGTTTGGTTTTCTGTTCTTGTGATAGTTTGCTAAGAATGATGGTTTCCAGCTGCATCCATGTCCCTACAAAGGACGCAAACTCATCCTTTTTTATGGCTGCATAGTATTCCATGGTGTATATGTGCCACATTTTCTTAATCCAGTCTGTCACAGATGGACATTTGGGTTGATTCCAAGTCTTTGCTATTGTGAATAGTGCCGCAATAAACATACGTGTACATGTGTCTTTGTAGTAGAATAATTTATAATCCTTTGGGTATATACCCAGTAGTGGGATGGCTGGGTCATATGGTACATCTCGTTCTAGATCCTTGAGGAATTGCCATACTGTTTTCCATAATGGTTGAACTAGTTTACAATCCCACCAACAGTGTAAAAGTGTTCCTATTTCTCCACATCCTCTCCAACACCTGTTGTTTCCTGATTTTTTAATGATTGCCATTCTAACTGGTGTGAGATGGTATCTTATTGTGGTTTTGATTTGCATTTCTCTGATGGCCAGTGATGATGAGCATTTTTTCATGTGTCTGTTGGTTGTATGAATGTCTTCTTTTGAGAAATGTCCGTTCATATACTTTGCCCACTTTTTGATGGGGTTGTTTGTCTTTTTCTTGTAAATTTGTTTGAGTTCTTTGTAGATTCTGGATATTAGCCCTTTGTCAGATGAGTAGATTGCAAAAATGTTCTCCCATTCTGTAGGTTGCCTGTTCACTCTGATGGTAGTTTCTTTTGCTGTGCAGAAGCTCTTTAGTTTAATTAGATCCCATTTGTCAATTGTGGCTTTTGCTGCCATTGCTTTTGGTGTTTTAGACATGAAGTCCTTGCCCATGCCTATGTCCTGAATGGTACTACCTAGATTTTCTTCTAGGGTTTTTATGGTATTAGGTCTAACATTTAAGTCTCTAATCCATCTTGAATTAATCTTCATATAAGGAGTAAGGAAAGGATCCAGTTTCAGCTTTCTACTTATGGCTAGCCAATTTTCCCAGCACCATTGATTAAATAGGGAATCCTTTCCCCATTTCTTGTTTCTCTCAGGTTTGTCAAAGATCAGATGGCTGTAGATGTGTGGTATTATTTCTGAGGACTCTGTTCTGTTCCATTGGTCTATATCTCTGTTTTGGTACCAGTACCATGCTGTTTTGGTTACTGTAGCCTTGTAGTATAGTTTGAAGTCAGGTAGCATGACGCCTCCAGCTTTGTCCTTTTGACTTAGGATTGTCTTGGCAATGTGGGCTCTTTTTTGGTTCCATATGAACTTTAAAGCAGTTTTTTCCAATTCTGTGAAGAAACTCATTGGTAGCTTGATGGGGATGGCATTGAATCTATAAATAACCTTGGGCAGTATGGCCATTTTCACGATATTGATTCTTCCTATCCATGAGCATGGTATGTTCTTCCATTTGTTTGTGTCCTCTTTGATTTCACTGAGCAGTGGTTTGTAGTTCTCCTTGAAGAGGTCCTTTACATCCCTTGTAAGTTGGATTCCTAGGTATTTTGTTCCCTTTGAAGCAATTGTGAATGGAAGTTCATTCCTGATTTAGCTCTCCGTTTGTCTGTTACTGGTGTATAAGAATGCTTGTGATATTTGCACATTAATTTTGTATCCTGAGACTTTGCTGAAGTTGCTTATCAGCTTAAGGAGATTCTGGGCTGAGACAATGGGGTTTTCTAAATATACAATCATGTCATCTGCAAACAGGGACAATTTGACTTCTTCTTTTCCTAACTGAATACCCTTGATTTCTTTCTCTTGCCTGATTGCCCTAGCCAGAACTTCCAAGACTATGTTGAATAGGAGTGGTGAGAGAGGGCATCCCTGTCTTGTGCCAGTTTTCAAAGGGAATTTTTCCAGTTTTTGCCCATTCAGTACGATATTGGCTGTGGGTTTGTCATAAATAGCTCTTATTATTTTGAGGTACGTTCCATCAATACCGAATTTATTGAGCGTTTTTAGCATGAAGGGCTGTTGAATTTTGTCAAAAGCCTTTTCTGCATCTTTGGAGATAATCATGTGGTTCTTGTCTTTGGTTCTGTTTATATGCTGGATTATGTTTATTGATTTGCGAATGTTGAACCAGCCTTGCATCCCAGGGATGAAGCCCACTTGATCATGGTGGATAGGCTTTTTTGATGTGCTGCTGAATCCGGTTTGCCAGCATTTTATTGAGGATTTTTGCATTGATGTTCATCAGGGATATTGGTCTAAAATTCTCTTTTTTTGTTGTGTCTCTGCCAGGCTTTGGTATCAGGATGATGTTGGCCTCATAAAATGAGTTAGGGAGGATTCCCTCTTTTTCTATTGATTGGAATAGTTTCAGAAGGAATGGTACCAGCTCCTCCTTGTACCTCTGGTAGAATTCAGCTGTGAATCCATCTGGTCCTGGACTTTTTTTGGTGGGTAGGCTATTGATTGTTGCCTCAATTTCAGAGCCTGCTATTGGACTATTCAGGGATTCAACTTCTTCCTTGTTTAGTCTTGGGAGAGTGTAAGTGTCCAGGAAATTATCCATTTCTTCTAGATTTTCTAGTTGATTTGCGTAGAGGTGTTTATAGTATTCTCTGATGGTAGTTTGTATTTCTGTGGGGTCCGTGGTGATATCCCCTTTATCATTTTTTATTGCATCTATTTGATTCCTCTCTCTTTTCTTCTTTATTAGTCTTGCTAGCGGTCTGTCAATTTTGTTGATCTTTCCAAAAAACCAACTCCTGGATTCATTGATTTTTTGGAGGGTTTTTTGTGTCTCTATCTCCTTCAGTTCTGCTCTGATCTTAGTCATTTCTTGCCTTCTGCTAGCTTTTGAATGTGTTTGCTCTTGCCTCTCTAGTTCTTTTAATTGTGATGTTAAGGTGTCAATTTTAGATCTTTCCTGCTTTCTCTTGTGGGCATTTAGTGCTATAAATTTCCCTCTACACACTGCTTTAAATGTGTTCCAGAGATTCTGATATGTTGTATCCTTTTTCTCATTGATTTCAAAGAACATCTTTATTTCTGCTTTCATTTCGTTATGTACCCAGTAGTCATTCAGGAGCAGGTTGTTCAGTTTCCATGTAGTTGAGCGGTTTTGATTGAGTTTCTTAGTCCTGAGTTCTAGTTTGATTGCACTGTGGTCTGAGAGACAGTTTGTTATAATTTCTGTTCTTTTACATTTGCTGAGGAGTGCTTTACTTCCAATTATGTGGTCAATTTTGGAATAAGTGCGATGTGGTGCTGAGAAGAATGTATATTCTGTTGATTTGGGGTGGAGAGTTCTATAGATGTCTATTAGGTCCGCTTGGTGCAGAGATGAGTTCAATTCCTGGATATCCTTGTTAACTTTCTGTCTCGTTGATCTGTCTAATGTTGACAGTGGAGTGTTGAAGTCTCCCATTATTATCGTATGGGAGTCTGAGTCTCTTTGTAAGTCTCTAAAGACTTGCTTTATGAATCTGGGTGCTCCTGTATTGGGTGCATATATATTTAGGATAGTTAGCTCTTCCTGTTGAATTGATCCCTTTACCATTATGTAATGGCCTTCTTTGTCTCTTTTGATCTTTGATGGTTTAAAGTCTGTTTTATCAGAGACTAGGATTGCAACCCCTGCTTTTATTTGTTCTCCATTTGCTTGGTAGATCTTCCTCCATCCCTTTATTTTGAGCCTATGTATGTCTCTGCATGTGAGATGGGTCTCCTGAATACAGCAGACTGATGGGTCTTGACTCTTTATCCAGTTTGCCAGTCTGTGTCTTTTAATTGGAGCATTTAGTCCATTAACATTTAAGGTTAACATTGTTATGTGTCAACTTGATCCTGCCATTATGATATTAACTAGTTATTTTGCTCGTTAGTTGATGCAGTTTCTTCCTAGCCTCGATGGTCTTTACATTTTGGCATATTTTTGCAATGGCTGGTAGTGGTTGTTCCTTTCCATGTTTAGTGCTTCCTTCAGGGTCTCTTGTAAGGCAGGCCTGGTGGTGACAAAATCTCTAAGCATTTGCTTATCTGTAAAGGATTTTATTTCTCCTTCACTTATGAAACTTAGTTTGGCTGGATATGAAATTCTGGGTTTAAAATTCTTTTTTTTAAGAACGTTGAATATTGGCCCCCACTCTCTTCTGGCTTGTAGAGTTTCTGCGGAGAGATCTGCTGTTAGTCTGATGGGCTTCCCTTTGTGGGTAACCTGACCTTTCTCTCTGGCTGCCCTTAAGATTTTTTCCTTCATTTCAACTTTGGTGAATCTGGCAATTATGTGTTTTGGAGTTGCTCTTCTCGAGGAGTATCTTTGTGGCGTTCTCTGTATTTCCTGAATTTGAATGTTGGCCTGCCCTGCTAGGTTGGGGAAGTTCTCCTGGATGATATCCTGAAGAGTGTTTTCCAACTTGGTTCCATTTTCCCCCTCACTTTCAGGCACCCCAATCAGACGTAGATTTGGTCTTTTTACATAATCCCATACTTCCTGCAGGCTTTGTTCATTTCTTTTTCTTCTTTTTTCTTTCGGTTTCTCTTCTCTCTTCATTTCATTCATTTGATCCTCAATCGCTGATACTCTTTCTTCCAGTTGATCGAGTCGGTTACTGAAGCTTGTGCATTTGTCACGTATTTCTCGTGTCATGGTTTTCATCTCTGTCATTTCGTTTATGACCTTCTCTGCATTAATTAGTCTAGCTGTCAATTCTTCCACTCTTTTTTCAAGATTTTTAGTTTCTTTGCGCTGGGTACGTAATTCCTCCTTTAGCTCTGAGAAGTTTGATGGACTGAAGCCTTCTTCTCTCATCTCGTCAAAGTCATTCTTTGACCAGCTTTGATCCATTGCTGGTGATGGGCTGCTCTACTTTGCAGGGGGAAATGCGCTCTTATTTTTTGAATTTCCAGCTTTTCTACCCTGCTTTTTCCCCATCTTTGTGGTTTTATCTGTCTCTGGTCTTTGATGATGGTGACGTACTGATGGGGTTTTGGTATAGGTGTCCTTCCTGTTTGATAGTTTTCCTTCTAACAGTCAGGACCCTCAGCTATAGGTCTGTTGGAGATTGCTTGAGGTCCACTCCAGACCCTATTTGCCTGGGTATCAGCAGCAGAGGTTGCAGAAGATAGAATATTGCTGAACAGCGAGTCTACCTGTCTGATTCTTACTTTGGAAGTTTCCTCTCAGGGGTGTACTCCACCCTGTGAGGTGTGGGGTGTCAGACTGCCCCTAGTGGGGGATGTCTCCCAGTTAGGCTACTCAGGGGTCAGGGACCCACTTGAGCAGGCAGTCTGTCCGTTCTCAGATCTCAACCTCCATGTTGGGAGATCCACTGCTCTCTTCAAAGCTGTCAGACAGAGTCGTTCGTGTCTGCACAGGCCTCTGCTGCTTCACCTGTTGTTTTTTAGCTGTGCCCTGTCCCCAGAGGTGGAGTCTACAGAGACAGGCAGGTTTCCTTGAGCTGCTGTGAGCTCCACCCAGTTCGAGCTTCCCAGCGGCTTTGTTTACCTACTTAAGCCTCAGCAATGGCGGGCGCCCCTCCCCCAGCCTCGCTGCTGCCTTGCGGTTAGATTGCCGCAGACTGCTGTGTTAGCAATGAGGGAGGCTCCGTGGGCATGGGACCCTCCCGGCCAGGTGTGGGATATATTCTCCTGGTGTGCCAGTTTGCTTAAAGCGCAGTATTGGGGTGGGAGTTACCTGATTTTCCAGGTGTTGTGTGTCTCAGTTCCCCTGGCTAGGAAAAGGGATTCCCTTCCCCCTTGCACTTCCCAGGTGGGGCGATGCCTCGCCCTGCTTCAGCTCTCGCTGGTCCGGCTGCAGCAGCTGACCAGCTCCGATTGTCCGGCAATCCCCAATGAGATGACCCCAGTACCTCAGTTGAAAATGCAGAAATCACCGGTCTTCTGTGTCGCTCGTGCTGGGAGTTGGAGACTGGAGCTGTTCCTATTCGGCCATCTTGCTCTGCACCCCCCCCTTTTTTTTTTTTGTATTTTTAGTAGAGACGAGGTTTCACTGTGTTAACCAGGATGGTCTTGATGTTCTGACCTCATGATCCGTCCACCTCGGACTCCCAAAGTGCTGAGATTACAGGCATGAGCCACCGCACCTGGCCTGTGGCAGGGCTTTTAACCCCAATCCTCAAACCTTACTACACAGAAGAAAATTCATACTGGAGAGAAACTGTACAAATATGAAGAACGTGGCAAACCTTTCAGCCAGTCCTCACACTTAGTACACATAAGATAATTCATACCGGAGAGAAACCTTAAAATTGTAAAGAATTTAGCAAAGTTTTTAACTCTTCCTCAATTGTTACTAAACATGAAAGAATTCATACAGAAGATAAACCTTACTAATGTGAAGAATGTGTAGAGCTTTTAACTGGTCCTCAAACCTTACTGAACATAATTCATACTGGAGAGAAACCCTACAAATGTGAAGAATGTGGCATTGATTTCATCTGTTCCTCGAAACTTACTAAACATTAGATAATTCATACAGGAGAAAAAATCATACAAATGTGAAGAATGTGGCAAAACTTTTAACCATTTCTTATTTCTTATTAACCATAAGATAATTTATATGAAGAGAAGCTGTACAAATGTGAATAACGTGGCAGAGCTCTTAACCAGTCCTCTAACCTTACTTAGCATAAGATAATTCACACAGGAGAGAAAACTTACAAATGTAAAGAATGTGGCAAAACTCATAAGTGGTCTTCAAAACTTATTGCAAATGTAATAATTTATACTGGAGGGAAATCCTACAAATGAAAAAACTGTGGAAAGCTTTTAACTGGTCCTCAAACTTTACTGAACGTAAGAAAATTTATACTGGAGAGAAAACCTAGAAATGTGAAGAATGTGGCAAAGCTTTTAATCAATTCTCAAACATTATTAGGTGTAAGAAAATTTATTCTGGAGAAAAACCCTATGAGTGTGAAGAACGAGACAAAGCTTGTAGCCAGTCCTTAACCCTTACTAAATATAAGATAATTCATACTGGAGAAAAATCCTGCAAATTTCCAGAATGTGCAAAGCTTTTACCTAGTTTTCAAACCTTACTGAACATAAGATACTTAATATTGGAAACATATCCTACAAATGTGAAGAATGTGGCAAAGCTTTTAACCAATTCTCAAACTTTACTAGACATAAGAATTTTTTTTTTTTTTTTTTTTTTTTGAGACAGAGTCTTGCTCTGTCACCCAGGCTGGAGTGCAGTGGCCAGATCTCAGCTCACTGCCAGCTCCGCCTCCAGGGTTCAGGCCATTCTCCTGTCTCAGCCTCCGGAGTAGCTGGGACTACAGGCACTAGCCACTTCGCCCAGCTAGCTTTTTTGTATTTTTTAGTAGAGACGGGGTTTCACTGTGTTAGCCAGGATGGTTTTGATCTCCTGACCTCGTGATCCACCCGTCTCGGCCTCCCAAAGTGCTGGGATTACAGGCTTGAGCCACCGCGCCCGGCCAACATAAGAAAATTTTTACTGGAAATAAACCCTATAAATGTGAAGAATGTTGCAAAGCTTTTAAGTGGTCCTCAAAACTTACTGAACAAGAGATAATTCCTACTGGAGAGAAACCCTACAAATGTAACGAATGTGGCAAAGCTTTTAAGTAGATGTTAGATCTTAATAGGCATAATTCTTAAAGGAGAGAACCTACAAACTTAAAGAATGTGCCAAAGCTTTTAACTGGTCCTGAGAACTAACTAGACATAAAATTTATACTGGAGAAAAACCCTACAAACATGAAGAATGTGGCAGAGCTTTTAATCAGTCCTCAAACCTTATTGAACATAAAATAATTCATACTGGAGAGAAACCCTACAAATGTGAAAAATGTAACAAAGTCTTTAACTGGTCTTCAACTCTTACTGAACATCAGAGAATTTATACAAAAGATAAAGCCTACAAATATGAAGAATGTGACAAAGGCTTTAACTTTTGAACTCTTATTACACATAGGATACTTCATACTGGAGAGAAATTCTAGAAATGTGAAGAATATGGCAAAGCTTTTAATAAGTTCTCAAATCATACAGGAGAGACACTCTACAAACCTGAAAGATGTAACAATGTTTTTGAGAACACCTCAAACTTTTCTAAACATAAAAGAAATCATACTGGTAAGAAACAGTAGAAGTGTGAGTAACGTGACAGAACCTTTAAATTCTTGTCACATTTGATGGTAAATTTATACTGGAGAAAACTTCTTCAAGTGTGAAGAATAGGACAAAAGGTTTAACCAATGCTCACATCTTTTTTTTGTTGTTTGTTTTGTTTGTTTGTTTTTGAGATAGAGTTTCACACTTGTTGCCCAGGCTGGAGTGCAATGGCATGATCTCAGCTCACCACAACCTCCGCCTCCTGGGTTCAAGCGATTCCCTGCCTCAGTCTCCTGAGTAGCTGGGACTAAAGGCATGCACCAGCACACCTAGCTAATTTTGTATTTTTAATAGAGATAGGGTTTCTCCAAATTGGTCAGGCTGGTCTCAAACTCCTGACCTCAGGTGATCTGCCCACCTCTGCCTCCCAAAGTGCTGGGATTACAGGTGTGAGCCACCATGCCTGGCTCAACGCTCACATCTTATTGCACAGGAAAGCATTTATTCTTGACTAAAATTATACTAATATAAAAAATGTGGAAAAGCCATTCATATCTGCTCACATCTTACTCAACATCAAGGAGTTCATACTTAATAAAAGCATTAAAAATGCAATTACTGTCAAAAGACCTATCAGAATATAAAAAACTTTAATAGTATTTATTTTGGGCCAGGTATGGTGGCTCATGCCTATAATCCCAGCACTTTGGGAGGCCGAGGCAGGCAGATCTCCTGAGGTCGGGAGTTCGAGACCAGCCTGACCAACATGGAGAAACCCCATCTCTACTAAAAATACAAAAATTAGCCAGGCATGGTGGTACATGCCTATAATCCCATCTACTCGGGAGGCTGAAGCAGGACAATCACTTGAACCCGGGAGGCGGAGGTTGCGGTGAGCCGAGATCCTGCCACTGCACTCTAGCCTCAGCAGTAAGAGTGAAACTCCGCCTCGGAAAGAAAAAAAGAGTATTTATTTTGAAGATGAATGTACATTACAAATACAAAAAGGGTTTTAGTACCTTTACTTGTATTACAGATCTTGCATACATTTTTTGCTAGAGGAAAATCCTAAAGCAGTTGCTCAAACTTTGTTCAACATCAGGAAATTTATATTGGAGAAATACCCTGCAAATTTAATGAATTTGGAAAAACACTTTTTAAAAAACTATAGCTTAGAAAACATCAGAGTGTATACTAAGATTTTTTTTGTAAATACAGTAAATATAAAGAGTATTTTATCAAAAATTAAGTCTATGTCAATATCAAAGAATACACAGTAGAAATAATAAGGCACTGACACATCAGATATTACACTAAATCAGAGTGTTGAGTATAGAAAATAATCCCAAACTAAAATTGCTAGATGTCACCGGCTGCATTTTCGCGCGTGCAGGAAAAGTTGGGGGATGAACAACCCGGAAGTGCACCATCTTGCCTCCGTTAGTCCAAACAGTCCAACCTTTTATTGATAATAGTGATAAAGGGGCACCGTGGTCTGTCTGGCTACTTCCTGCTGTTAAGGGGCGCTGTTAAGGTCAGGGCCCATGGTTGGCATTTGGACGTACGGATGAAGAATAAAATAAGGCACAGTATTAGTATAGGAATGAGGAATGGAAGCATTTGTTGGAATAGGGGCAAAACCCAGAAGGAAGGTCCTGGCAAGGTTGGGGTATTAAGGTTCTGTATTTCAGTTTTTTATTTTACTGAGGGTTTGAATGTTAGTGTCTACTAGGCCTGACTTGCTAACATAATAGCAGCACTCTTCTCCAAGGAAGAGACAAGTGCCTCCTTTTTCAGCTGTAAGCAAGTCTGGGGCTCGCCTGTTTTGGGCAGCTACTTGGGCTATTGAGGTAGTTCAGTGCTGCAGGGAGGCCAGGCTTTCAGCTGATTCCAGTAACTAGAGGGAGGAAAACAGCCCGTTTTTGACAGAAGTGGCGTAGTGGCATAGAAAGTTGCTGGAAAAGCTCTGCTACTTCTGCCTGGCTGTATAAAGTTAGACTGGAGACCAAGGACACGGGGACATAGAGGGATCAGTTAATGGCTGTATGGTTAAGAGTTTTAGAGAGGGACCAGTTGCACCAGAAATAGCCTCCAATGGGGGCTGTTTGGCCTCCATTGGGTGCCTGAGTATGATTACCTCAGGATGAATTTGGAGTTGAATAACGGAAAGGAAGGATTGGGCTATTTGGATTTTGGTATAGTGGCGCCTGGAGTGTGAGTGAATTGTGGGATGTTTGACCAGTTATGTTGAAGGCCATGGGCAGGGGGCTGCCACTAGGCGGGGGCCTTCTAAAGCCTCACAGAGGAAGCAGTGGGAGAGATTGGTTATATTCACAGTGTAGGTTAAGTTTAGCCTTTGGCGGATAAGCGTGAGCCGTGAGAAGGGGGTCTCTATTGTGCGGAGAGAAGTTTGATAGCCTTAACGAAGACAACTGGCAGAACTATGTACTACTGAGTGTGTTCAGCTGTCTTGCGGCCAAGTTTCAGTGATGAGAAAAAATTGCCATACAGTAGGCAGACTAGCAAAGGTCTGAGTGTATGAGTGAAACAGCAATATAAGTATAAAATGAGACTTCATTTTCAGTGTAGTCACGGAGTGTCCCTTGCCACTGGAGATGTTCGATGAAGGTTAGGAGATGGGAGAACCACTGCTCTGGACTATTGTCTGGAGGTAGATATGGGTCTGGGGTTATGTATTGAAAGTCTGATAGGTTTATGTAGAGGATGGTGAGAAAGCGAGCTAAGCGCCAGGGGTCAGGGAGCATGAACTAGTTAAGAAAGTTTTGTAAGTTTGAGGCGAGTGTGGGAAAGTTGAACTGATGTCCACTGATTGTTCCCGGTGGGGGCCCTTTTTAGCTGGGAAATATGAATCCAATGCGTGTGTCCTAGGAGTTTTGCTGCTGTATGTGTAGACAGGAGGACAATGTATGGGCCTTTCCACCTGGGCTGTAAGTCTTTGGCTTGGATATCTTTTATGTATACTTGGTCTCCGGGACTGAGGGAGAGATGTGGGTTGTAGGTGTCTGTTGGAGGAGGGTGTGCTAACTCAGCGTGTTGTCTTAGGAGTTGTCTGAGAAGAGTGAGATATGGGAGGTAGTTCGCCAAAAGGGCTGGCAGGGAAGGTATTTGTGGGAAGGTTAGGGGCCGTCCATAGACTAATTCGAACGGACTAGGCCTGTTGGGCTTCGAGGTGCTGCCTGCAGCTGGGTCAGGGCCAAGGGAAGGAGAGTTACCCATGACTGCCGGGTTTCGATTGAGAGTTTGGTGAGCTGCTGTTTGATGAGTCCGTTAGCCTTTTCTACCTTACCAGAAGACTGAGGCCTATAAGGGATGTGGGGTTTCCAGGTGATGTGTAGGAGGGCTGCCACCTGTTGGACTACCTTAGAGATGAATGCTGGACCATTGTCAGATTGAAGAGTGACTGGGAGGCCAAACCTAGGAATAATATGTTCAGTGAGTATAGAGGAAACAATGTTAGCAGTTTCTCCTGTGGTAGGATAGGCCTCGGTCCACCCTGAAAAGGTGTCCACAAGGGTTAAGAGGTATTTGAATTTTTTATGTCTTGGCATATGTGTGAAATCAATTTGCCAATCTTCACCTGGTTGGTGTCCTCTGAGTTGATGGCTGGGATGGGGATTACGCAATGCGCCTTGAGGATTTGCCTTTAGGCAGGTAGAGCACTGCTGGTTGATTGTAAGTAAGTGTTTTTGTAGTGTTGGACAGTGGAGGAGGGGATTTAGGAAATCATATAAGGCTTTGGGTCCTATATGTAAAGAATTATGTATGTCTGTTAGAATGGTATGGAGTTGTGTTTCAGAAATAACTAGTTTGTTATCAATATATATCCAGTCACCTGTAGTTAGTTTGGCTGTTGGATTTTGTAATAGCTTAGCCTTTTCTTCCTGAGTGTAATTAGGGGCATACTGGGGGAAGAGAAAACAGGCAGAAGGAGGCTTAGGGGTGGAAAATCCGGCGGCTGACTTGGCAGTGACGTCAGCGAAATTGTTGCCAGCTGCCACCAGGTTAGATGAAGTTTGGTGCCCTTTACAATGTATAATGGCTACCTTGGAAGGTGCCGACAGTGCATCTAGTAGTTTGAGTATTTGGTTTTTGTTAATAATAGGGGTACCGCCGGTGGTTAAGAAAACCCTCTCTCTTTCCAGATGACTGAATGGGTGTGTGCGATTAGAAAAGCATATTTAGAATCTGTGTGTATGTTTACTGTTTTTCCTTTTGATAGTAGGAGTGCCTTGGTTAGTGCAGTGAGTTCTGCCTGCTGTGATGTGGTCCCTTGTGGTAGGGGTTTTGCCTCTAAAACTGTGGAAGAGGTAACTACTGCATATCCTGCCTGTCTGTTTCCTTGAGGGTTGATAAAGGAGCTGCCATCCACAAATAGGGTTAGTTGTGCATTCTGAAGGGGCTGGTCATGCAAGTGTAGGTGGCTGGGGGGTTGAGCCTCCAGAACCTCAGGACAAGAATGTTTGGTTTGGGGTGGTTTAAGAGAGTCTGGTAGTAAAGTGGCTGGATTTAGAGAGGAGCAAACTTCTAAAGTAACAGTGGGGTCTTCTATGAATAAGAGATGGAAAAGTTGGAGCCAGGATGGAGTTAAGTGGCTAATACTTTTATGAGAGATGAGATCCTGAAGACGGTGTGTGGAGAGGACTGTTAGATTACTGCCTCTAATGAGCTTTTTTGCTTCCTGGGTCAGGCAGGCTGCCACTGCTAATGCATGCAGACAGGGTTGCCAGCCTTGTACAGTTGGGTCTAGCTGTTTGGATACATAGGCTACAGGACGGTGGGTGTTACTGACAGGCTGGGCTAAGAGATCAACTGCCACTTTCTGCCTTTCATCTGTAAAGAGTTGGAAGGGACACTGGAAATCAGGCAGTGAGAGAGTGGGTTGTGAGAGAAGGCAAGCTTTTAAGCGGGTGAAATGAGTCGAGATTAACTTCGGGTTGGACAAAAGCCCATGTGGGGTTTCTTTAACTGCGGCATATAAAGGTTTGGCTAGGATTCCAAAATTGGGGATCCAATGTCTGAAGAAACCTATTAGACCTAGGAAGGATTGAGTTTCTTTTGCATCTTGAGGGGGAAGAAGGTTACGTATTAGGGCCACGCGGTCAGTAGTTAGTGACCGGGTTGTTGGGGTGATTTCAATTCCTAAGTATATGACGGTTTGGCAAGAAATTTGGGCCTTGTGTTTAGATACTCTATAACCTAATGGGCCTAAATGGTTGAGGAGAGTTGCAGTGTCTAGAAGAGAGTCTTGTTTGGTAGGGCTACAGATTAGGAGATCATCTACATACTGCAGAACTTTGCTATTAGTGAGAGGGCAGGAGGCAAGGTATTTTGCTAAGGCCTGACCAAAGAAACGGGGGCTGTCCCGGAACCCTTGTGGGAGGACTGTCCACGTCAGTTGAGTGGAGGTATGTGTGTCTGGGTCCTCCCATGTGAAAGCAAAAAGGAACTGGCAGTTTGTGTGTAGGGGTATGGTAAAGAAAGCATCCTTAAGGTATAGCACAGTAAAATAAGTAGAATTGGTGGGGATATGGGACAGAAGGGTGTAAGGGTTGGGAACTACAGGGTGCGTGGGACGGGTGGCTTCATTGACTAGCCGAAGATCCTGTACTAACCTATACGTTCCATCTGCCTTTTTAAGTGGAAGTATTGGAGTGTTACAGGGGGAATGTGTGCAGACAAGAATATGTTGGCTAAGTAGTCACGTGATAATTGGCTTTAAACCTTGCAGACGTGTCGGAGAGAGAGAGAATTGGGGGCAGTTTGGGAAATGAGTGGGATCCTTGAGCTTGACGAGAACTGGTGGGTGGTGGGCAGCTATGACCGGGGTGGAAGCATCCCACACTTGAGGGTGTACAGAAATAGGGAAGATGGGGGGTGGGGGCGACATAGGAAGAGTGTGTGCGCTTGCACAAAGCATGAGCAACAGGTCATGAGGGGGTTGAAGGGGAGTGGATGGGTTGGTGGGAATGTATATGGAGGCCTTTAAGGTGCTCAGGATGTCTCAGCCTAGTAAGGGGGTAGGGCATGAGGGTATAATGAGGAACGAGTGCGCAAAGTAGTTGTTGGCCAGGCAGCAATTAAGGAGTGGAGTTTTTCGTGGGGTGGATGGCTTTCCGTCTACTCCTACTACAGAGATATTGGATGGAAGGCTAGGTCCAGAGAAGGACGGCAAAACAGAATAGGTAGCCCCGCTATCTATTAAAAAATTAATTGTCTTACCCGCTACCAGCAGAGTTACCCGCGGCTCGGCGAGGGTGATGGGGGTCCCCGAGTCTCGGCACCTTCAGTTGTAGTTGTCGTCCAGATTTAGGAGCTGGAAGGAGCTCCCAGGATCCTGGGAAAGGGGGTCACGTGGAGATGCAGCACCTGTTCTCAGGGTGGGGCAATCAGACTTCCAGTGTCCTCCCTGCTGGCAAGCAGGGCAGGGGGCTGCTGGTGGACGAGGGTTAGGACACTCACTGGTCCAATGTCCTGACACCTTGCACTTATAGCAAGGCTGCGTTGGGGCTCGGGGACCTTGCGGACACCTGTTGGCATAGTGTCCTGCCTTGCCGCACTTATAGCAGGCTCCTTTCATAGCCTTGGAGTCTGCAGAGTGTGTACTCTCTGGCCTGGGGTTACGACTGGGCTGTAAAGCCACTGCTGGGAGCTGGGCCTTCTGTTTGAGGCATGCCTGTTGCACTGCCTCAGCCGTCTCCTCTCTGGAGTTATAGACCTTAAAGGCTAATTTAACCAGGTCTTGTATTGGTGCCTGAGGACCATCTTCTACCTTTTGAAGTTTCTTATAAATGTCAGGAGCTGATTGAGAAATGAAATAAGATGCCAAAATGGTGGCCTCTGTGGGGGAGGCCGGATCTAACCGGGTATATTGGGTTAGAACCTCAGTCAGCCTATTTAAGAATGCCGCTGGATTTTCTTCTGGATTTTGAATAATTTCTTTTAATTTGTTAAAATTTACAGTTTTGTTTGAGGCTGCTTGCATACCAGCTAACAAACACTGAACCATTATGTCTCGCCTACGGCGCCCAGGCTGGTTTGCTTGGTAGTTCCAGTCTGGGTCTGCCTAGGGGACTGCTTGCTCCCCTAGTGGGATGGCAGCGTCAGTTAAATGTAGTTGGTTGGCGTGCTGCCTGGCGGCCGCTAGGATGCGCTCTTGCTCCTCAGGGTTTAGGGTGGAGGTTAGGATAACCTGGAGGTCATGCCAAGTTAAGTCATAGGCCTGACAAAGGTATCTAAATTCCTTTATGTAGATGGTGGGATTAGCTGAGAAATCCCCTAAATGCTTCTCAATTTTGGAAAGATCGGCCAATGAAAAAGGGACATGTACTCTGACTACCCCCTCCACCCCAGCCACCTCTTGCAAAGGCGCTAACACTGTAGGAGGGTGTGGGGCAGGAGTGGAGGCATCAGCAGGGCACTTAGAGCGGGTGTGTGCAGAGACAGGAGACTCAAGACAGCCAGTTGGGGGCCCTGAAGGAAGCACGGGACTGAGTGGATTACTAGTAGGTAAGGAAGAGGAAGGAGGAGTCTGGATGGGGGGAGGAGGAGGAGTCTGGGCAGGAAGGGAGGGGGTGGAGAGAGCGGGGAGAGAAGGAGGAGTATAGGGACGAGAGCTTAAGGCCCAAAAGCCTTGTACGTAATTAATTTCGGACCACTTGCCTAGCCGCTGGCAGAAATTGCTGAGGTCCATCACACCACAGTGGAAAGGAAAATTAACCGCTTCCTCCTAAGGTCTTGTTCAAGCTGTAAGGTTTTTAAATTGGCTAGGAGACACCCTAAGGGGATGCTCTTTGGAAATTTGGACTGGGGGTTTCCCATTTGTTTCCTCTTTACCGACACAATGGACACAATGGAAATGGAAGTGGATCTCTGCCTGGCTTCAAAGCGTCCTTTGGAACCAGCAGAGACAGACTGGAGACTCATGGAGCCAAAGTGGAGATTACCTTCAGGCGGATGTCTCCGTCCTGAACGGGTCTCCCGAGCCACTTGGTGGCTCAAAATGGACCTCGGACCTGCGCAGGATTTTGGCCGAGGGAGGTAAAGAGGAGACAAGGGCACTTACCCCAGAGAGGCCGTGAGAGTGAGGGAAGCGGGTCTCAGGTCCTGGTCCATCTGCCGCGTGGGAGCAGGAGGAGGTTCCTCAACCCTTAGAGTCCTGAGGAGGGGTCTCCTCCCGGGTTTCGGCACCAACTGATTTGTTTTTCTAAGACCACCAGAGCGGGCACAAAAGAACCAGCGAGTAGGCAAGTGTAGGAGCAAAACTGCAAGTTTATTTTGGTCACCTAGCTTCAGGGGAAGAAGGTGGGTAGGGAGAGGCCTGTCGGCCTCCGGAAAATGAGGCCCACAGAGTCGCCCGTGGAGCTCTCAGACGGAGTTCCGACAGTCCCGACCGCAGTGGGGAAGCTGGGAAGTCCGTGAGTGGCGTTCGTCCGGAGCGGCTTTTCTAGGAGTGGGAGGGCAATAGGCGGGGCACGGGCGTGTCGGGGGGTGTTCCGCAGGTGCGACCAGGTAAATCTTGGTCTCTTCGGATTGACATCACCTGGCGCATGCCTAGTTGGCCTGCTCCTTCCCAGGTCGCCGGCTGCATTTTCGCGCGTGCGAGAAAAGTTGGGGGATGAAGAACCCAGAAGTGCACCATCTTGCCTCCATTAGTCCAAACAGTTTTCCTTGATTATTACCCCAAATATGTTGTCCAAACTTTTAAATTTCTTTTCTTCCCCAGAAAAGCCAATTATTCTCAGGTTTGGTTAACATAATCCCAAACTTCCTGGAGGCTTTATTCTTTTTAAATCATCTTTTCTTTGTTTTTGTTGGATTGGGTTGATTGGAAAACATTGTCTTTGAGCTCTGAAGTTGTTTGTTCTGCTTGTTTAATTTTATTGCTGAGACTTTTCAGGGCATTTTGCATTTCTTGAAGTGTGTCCTTTTTTTCCCAAAGTTGTGATTGTTTTTTATGCATGTTATCTATTTCACCGAAGATTTCTCCCCTCATTTCTTGTATTGTTTCAAATTATTTTAAATTGGATTTCACATTTCTCTGGTGCCTCCTTGATTAACTTAATCGACCTTCTGAATTCTTTTTCATGTAAATCAGGGATTTCTTCCTGGTTTGAATTCATTCCTGGTGAGCAAGTGTAATTTTTGGAGGATGTTAAAGAACTTTGTTTACTCATATTACCAGAGTTGTTTTTCTGGTCTCTTCTCAGTTTGGTAGGCAATATCAGAGGCAAGATCTGGGGCTTAAGACTGCTGTTCAGATTTTTTTGTCCCACAGGGTGTTCCCTTGATGTAGTACTCTGCCACTTTTCCTAGGGATGTGGCTTTCTTAGAGCTGAGCTGTAGTGATTGTTATTTCTTTTCCGGATCTAGCAACTTAGAAGAACTACCAGGCTGAGGGTGGGTACTGGGACTTGTCTGCACAGAGTCCTTTGATATGAACCATCTTCAGGTCTCTCAACCATGGATACCAGCACCTGCTTTAGTGGAGGTGACACAGGAGTAAAATGGACTCTGTGATGTTTCTTAATTTTGGTTGTTTAATGTACTATTTTGTGCTGTTTGACTTCCTGACAAAAGGTGCTTTCAAGAGAGCATCAGCTGTGGTAGTAAAAGGAGGATCAGGCAGAGGGGAGGGCCCAGAACTCCCAAGAGAATACCTTCTTTGTCTTCAGCTACCAAGGTGGGTAGGGAAGGACCATCAGGTGGGGGCAGGGTTAGGCATATCTGAGCTCAGACAGTCCTTGGGCAGGGCTTGCTGCAGCTACTACGTGGGATGGGGGTGTGGTTTTCAGGTCAACAAAGTTATGCTCCAAGGAGGATTATGGCTGCCTCTGCTGTGTCCTGCACGTTGCCAGAGAAGTAGGGGCAAGTCAGCAGTTACAGGCCTCACCCAGCTTCCGTACAACCCAAAAGGTCTGTCTCATTCTCACCATGCCACCCCCAACAGCACCGAGTCTGTTTCCAGGCAGTGGGTAACCAGGGCTGAGAACTTGCCACAGGCTACTAGCCTTCCAGCTGAGAAAGTAAGCAGGACTTTCACACCTTACCACCTGTCAAGTCTGCCCATCAGATTCACATCCTTCCCGTGTTCTGGCCAGGAGACTTTGTGTCCAGTTGGAATTGTTACAAAGTTCAGCTGGAGGTTTTCTTCTCCTGGTGGTCTTTTCCCAGTGCCTCTGGCATCCCTTCCCAAGGGCTCCTGTAACATATGTCAGAACTGGGTTTTCTGGGGGACCCAGAGAGCCCACAGATCTTTTCTGGCCGCTGCTTCTACTCCTGGATTTTGCTCAGTCCTCTAAATTGATTTGGCTTCAGGTAAGGTCAAATTCTTTTTCTGTGATCTAGACCTTCAGATTTTTCAGTGAGGGTGTGTGTTTGGGGGCAAACAATCCCCCTTTCTTACTTTCACAGCTTGGGCATTCACAGTGTTTGGGCAGTCTCCCAGGCCCTGCAGGAGCAGTCTGCTTTTTTCAGCGGGTTTGTGGATTTTCTTGGCTTTTCTGGTACATTTATGCAGTGGTTCTGGAGGAAGGATTCATGATGCCAGTCTCAACACACTGCTCTGTATGTCTGAGTGGATGCTGTGATCTAATTCTGCATTCTTTTTTTTTTTTTTTTTTGAGGCGGAGTCTCGCTCTGTCGCCCAGACTGGAGTGCAGTGGCCGGATCTCAGCTCACTGCAAGCTCCGCCTCCCGGGTTCATGCCATTCTCCTGCCTCAGCCTCCCGAGTAGCTGGGACTACAGGTGCCCGCCACCTCGCCCGGCTAGTTTTTTGTATTTTTAGTAGAGACGGGGTTTCACCGTGTTAGCCAGGATGGTCTCGATCTCCTGACCTTGTGATCCGCCCGTCTCGGCCTCCCAAAGTGCTGGGATTACAGGCTTGAGCCACCACGCCCGGCCTAATTCTGCATTCTATATATGATTTTTCTGTCCAGTCCTGACCTATTTTTTTCTTGGGGGCTTTTTTAATACATATAGATACAGGTATAAGATTGGTGGATAAACATACAGAATGGGTCCCCTAGGTATGTTTATACAAACTCCATATATACATGCGTCTGATAAAAAAGTCTCAGGAAAAAAAGTAGGTCTGAGGTTATTTTCCTTCACAACTCCTGTAAATCAGGTGAATTCCGGAAGCTGATTAGCACAGCAGCAGGTTAATTCAGTCAGCCAATCCTCTCAGCCCAGATAGATATGATCAGCCAATTAGCTAAATTGGAAAAGTGAAAGCATCACATTTTGTGATGTTATCAAGCCACATCACTACATGGTTGATGTGAATAACACAGGCATACAGTGAGTATGAGAGTGGCCCTAAAGCCCGGGAGCGGTGGCTCTCGCCGGTAATCCCAGCACTGTGGGAAGCTGAGGCGGGTGGATCATGAGGTCAGGAGATCGAGACTAACCTGGCAAACCCAGTGAAACCCCGGCTCTACTAAAAATACAAAAACTTAGTGGGCGCCTGCAGTCCCAGCTACTCTGGAGGCTGAGGCAGGAGAACGGTGTGACCCCTGGAGGCAGAGCTTGCAGTGAGCGGAGATCGCGCCACTGAACTCCAGACTGGGAGAGACAGCGAGCCTCCGTTTCAAAAAAAAAAAAAAAGAAAGGAAGAAATTAGCCAGGCATGGTGGCGCATGCTTATAGTCTCAGCTACTTGGGAGGCTGAGGTAGGAGACTCGCTTGAAGCCCGAAGGTGGAGGTTGCAGTGAACCGAGATTGTGCCTCTGCACTTCAGCCTGGGTGGCCAACCAATATGGCCTCAAAAAACAACAACAACAACAAAAACCCAATAAAACAAATAGGTAACACTGAACATTCACTAAAGTGCTATACGTGGCTCTTAATTGCCCAGCCAAATCTTCTTTGTGAGGAAGGCTAGACCCCCTAGTGTCAAATATTTCTGGCAGTTCCTCTCTAGATGAACAGAACCTCAGTGAGCTGGTTTGATGAAACCCAAAATTAGAAACATCCAGGTGCCAGGTTATCAAGGAAATATTTAAATTTATGAAAAAAAAGTGACGTGGTGTGTTGTTTGGCTTGAATAAATCTTCACTGAGCTAAGTGACTGACTGGATTTACCTAACCTGTAAGTAAAGATAATGGAAATCACCTCCGACAAATTTTATTTTATAGGCTTCTTACTGTACATATATACATAGACATAAAATAGGTGGATAAACATATACACACAAAATAAATCACATGGGTATGTCTACATAATATTCATCTGTGTATAGGTCTTCAAAGAAAGCCTCAGAAAAAAGTAGGTTAAAGGTCATCTCCATATTCTACTCCAGAAGCCAAAATAAATTCAGTAAGCTGGTTAGCAGAACCCAGGTGGATCCAATCAACCAATTATCTAAATAACAATTGTGGATTTATCAAGGTAGGACCAAAACGGTGGGTGTGAGTAGAACAGGCACACACCAAGAAGAAATGCAAGGGCCGGGCACTGTGGCTCACATCTGTAATCCCAGCACTTCAGGAGGCTGTGGTGGGCAGATTGCGAGGTCAAGTAATCGAGACCATCCTGGCCAACATGTTGAAACCCCGTCTCTACTAAAAATAGAACAATTAGCTGGACGTGGTGGCACATGCCTGTAGTCCCAGCTTCTTGGGAGGCTGAGGCAGGAGAATCACTTGAACCCGGGAGGCAGAGGTTGCAGTGAGCTGAGATCACACCACTGCACTCCAGCCTAGCGACAGAGCAAGACTCCATCTCAAAAAAAAAAAAAAAAAAAAAAGGAAAAGAAAGGAACTTTCATACGTGTATAAATTTATCTGCCCTTTAAACAATATCTAGAGTATTACACAAATAAAAATATGCTCCAACATCCTGCCGCATTTAACATATATTGTTAAAGAAGAATTTTTTCTTGTTTCTTGCTTCTGGGAGATAAAAATGCACTAAGGTGATGGAAGTCATTCATTGCCATGTCAATGTTGACCCTTCTCTTTCTGGTGCACATAGGGCCAAAGTTGAACCAGCCTCAGTCCAAAGTTTCTCACTAAAATTTGAGAGTTTTATTCTTTCTCATTAAGACTTTCATCAAGACAGGGACTCTTGTTTATTTCCATAAGCGTGCAATGTGAAAACACACTCTTTTCTTTTTGTCTTTGTGGCTAAAATAGGGTCTCTAGGTTCTTATTAGAAGATAGACTGTCATACTGAAAGCAAATACAATGGTACCTGTTACCTGGCTGCATTTCAAATAGGTGATAGTGACACTGCACTGAACCACCAAAGGTGGTTCTTTTTGGCCAGGCCAAAGCTCCTTTGTGAAAAAGGTTAGGCTCACTGGTGTCAGGCCTGTCTGAATGTTTCTAACTGGATGGACACAATCCCATGGGCCAATTTGATGAGACTGAGTTGGAAACACCTTGGTGCTGTGTAATGAGGACATTTTTACATTAAAAAAGCAAGATTTGAGGCTGGGTGTCGTGGCTCATGCCTGTAATCCCAGAACTTTGGGAGGCCGAGGCAGGCAAACCATGAGGTCAGGAGTTTGAGACCAGCCTGGCCAACATGGTGCCATCCCATCTCTACTAAAAATATAAAAATAGCTGGGCGTGGTAGTGGGTGCCTGTAATGCCAGCTACTCTGGGGGCTGAGGCAGGAGAATCGTTCGAACCTGGGATGCAGAGGTTGCAGTAAGCCAAGATTGTGCCATTGCACTCCAACCTGGGTGACAGGGTAAGACTCTGTCTCAAAAAGCATGATTTGGTGTATGGTTTGAATTTGATAAATTTTCACTAGCCTTTTGGTTGATTGAATTTACCTGGACTGAATGGGAAAAAAATATCACCTCTGACCTACTCTTGTTGGCTGTCTTTTCTGTACATATAAGATAGGTGGCTAGATAAACATATACACAGAAAATGGGTAACATAAGTATGTCAGCGTAATGACCTTTATTGCACATGTCCTGTGGGGAAGCCTCAGAATAAAAGTAGGCCAGAGGTCATTTTTCTTTCCAGCTTCTGCAGCCCAGGTGAGTTTAATGAGCCACTTAGCTCAGCTCAGATTGATATAAGTCAATTAGCTAAATTAGGAAGGTGCAGCCACGCAGGCAGACCCCAAATGGCAAATGTGAATCACATAGGCTTACAGTAAGAAAGGAAGCAGAGCCCTGAAATGCTAAACTGGAGCTAGAGTCTAACATGGCTTTGCCGAAAACTTACTTCCCAGACGATGCACCTAAATGTGAAGCTTTGTTGATGTTTAAACATAACATTGTATGGCTGTGTTCCAGTCTGAGATGGTATGGATCCATATGGGTTAGAGTAGGTTTACATCTGCATCTTCAGTGTAGGCTAGGGAATTTAAAATGTCTTTTGATTAATATCTTTTGTATACATAAATAGTTACACAGGCATGCTCATATAATTATATATGCATATTTATCTACCCATGTATATATCCAATATATAAATCTGTATATTTATCTACCCATCTATATACAGATCTATCATTTTTTCCATTTGCATACACAATAAAGATATAGGATATAGGAGGTCAAAGGATAAATAAGTATTTGCATTTATAGCAATGTAAAGAAAAACTTCCATAAATCCAAAATCTTACTTGCCCTTTAAATTTTATCCACAATGGTACACAAGTGGAGGTATGCTCTGATTATATCTTGTTGCATTTAATGTTTACAAAAAAAGATTTGGTCTTTGTTGCTCACATCTGTTAGCAGAAAATCCACTAAAGTCATGAGAGTTATATATTGCCAAGTCAAAAATGACCCTTTTTATTCTGGTGAACACGAAAACATCGATAAACTAGTTTCAGCCTAAAAGCCTTAACCCAAATTTGCAAATGAAAAATAATTCTTTAAAAAGCTTCCCTCAATTTTAGGGCTATTTTTGAATACTTGACACAGAAATAGAATCTTATCTTACTGTTTTGTTGGCTCAAGAAATGACATTTTGGGTAAGAAAATAAAACATGAGGTCTGGGACTTGACTATAGACTGCTATACTGAAAGCGAACTTCAGGGTTTTTTTGGACACTTTTTTCTGTACATTTAAATACAGATATATGTAGATAGATAAACATATACATCCAGGTTCACTGGCTTACGTCTGTAATTCCAGCACATTGGGAGGCCAAGGTGAGTTGATCACTTGGAGCCCGGAGTTCAAGACCGTGACCTGGCCACATGGCAAAACCGCATGTTTACTAAAAATACAAAACTTAGCCAGGCATGGTGGTGCACACCTGTAATCCCAGCTGCTCATAAAGCACGAGAATCACTTGAACCTGGGAGGAAAAAGTTGCAGTGAGTCATGATCATGCCACTGCATTCCACCATGGGCGACAAAGCAAGACAGTCTCAAAAATAAAAAGATAAACATACACAGAGACACAGGGTCATATAAATATGTGTATGTAATGTGGCTATGCTTTGTAAGAAACTCACAAATGAAAAGTCAGAGGTTATGTTCCTACTCATGCCCCTCAAGATAGATGAATACAATCAGCCAATTTTCTCAACCCAGGTAAATATAATCAGTTGATGAGCTCAACCCAAGTGTTTCCAATTAGCCAATTAGCTGAGCCCAGGTCATTCCCATTAGCCAATTAGCTCAGCCCAATTGATTCTATTTAGCCAATCAGCTGAGCCCAGGCAATTCCAATCAGTAAAGTAGCTCAGCCCTGGTAATTCCAATTAGTTCAACCCTGGCAATTTCAATCAGCCCATGACATCAGCCCAGGTGTATCTAATGGGCCGATTTGCTTAGCCTAAGTTATTCTAACCTGAAAGTTACCTCATGTGATTTTAACAAGAAAATTAGCTACCTTCTGGTAAATCCAATCAGACAATTAGCTGAAACCTCGTGATTTCAATCAGCCCATTAGCTCAGTTCAGAAATATCCAATTAGCCAATTAGCTTAGCTTAGTTTATTACAATAAGTCAATTAGTTTTCCACAGGTAGATCCAATCAAGAAATTATTCAAATAACAACCGCAGCTTCATCAAGCAGCATGTATAACATGGCTTTGCTGTCAGTTTATTTGCTACTGAAGGTGAAGGTATTTTTATGTTTGTATAAACAATACTGAATGGTTATGTTCCATTCTGAAATTCTGTCAAGCAAAGGAGCTTGGAAGTAATTGTATACTTGCATCATTGGTATATGTTAAGAGATTGAAAATGATCTTTTGGGGAACATTTCTTTTATACATAAATATTTACAAAGATATACTCATAATCCTGTCTGTAAGTTTTAAAAATCTATTTACTTATGTATATCTATATCCTGATGTACCAATCTTTGTATTCATATTTGTAAAGAATAGAGATATAGAAAGTGGAAGTATTGGTAAATATTGGTACTAACTGTAATATAGAAAGAAACTTTAGTCTGTGTGCGGTGGGTCATACCTGTAGCCCCAGCACTTTGGGAGGCCGAGACGAGTGGATCACCTGAGGTCAGGAGTTTGAGGCCAGCTTGGCCAACATGGTGAAACCCAGTCTCTACTAAAAGTACAAAAAATTAACCAGGCATGGTGGTGGGTGCCTGTAGTCCCAGCTACTACAGAGACTAAGGCAGGAGAATCGCTTGAACCCGGGAGATGGATGTTGCAGTAAGCCGAGATTGTGCCACTGCACTCCAGCATGGGTGACAGAGCAAGACTCTGTCTCAAAAAGAAAAAAAAGAGAGAAACTTTAATAGATATATAAACTTATTTGCTCTGTAAACTCTATCTAAAATAATGCACAAATAGAGGTATGCTGTGACATACATTTTGCTGCATTTAACATAAAAGAAAAAAACATTTGTCCTTTTTATTCACTTCTGTGAAATGGCCATGTACTAAGGCCATGGAAACCATTGACTGTCATTGATTGTCATTGATTGTCATGTCAAAGTTGACCCTTTCTTTATGTTGTAAAGAAAGATAAACCAACCCAAGTCCAATGGCCACCCACATCTGAGAATGCTTATTCTTTCTCATTAGAACTTCCATCAAGACAGGGTTTTTGTTTTGTTTTTTATGGCTGGGCACACTGGCTCATGCCTGTAATCCCAGCACTTTGGGAGGCCGAGGCAGGTGGATCACCTGATGTCAGGAGTTCTAGACCAGCCTGGCCAACATGGCGAAACCCCACCTTGACTAAAAAAAAAAAAAAAAAAAAAATTAGCTGGGCGTGGTGGCAGGTGCCTTTAATCCCAGCTACTTGGGAGGCTGAGGTAGGAAGGAGAATCTCTTGAACCCAGGAGGCGGAGGTTGCAGTGAGCTGAGATCGCACCATTACACTCCAGCCTGGGGGACTTCATCTCAAAAAAAGAGAGAGAGGTTTTTGCTTTATTCCATGAGTGTGTGATGTAAAAGTGCAATCTTATCTTTTTGTCATTGGGGCTGAAGTAGGGTCTTTATGGTAACAGAAAGAAAGTCTAGGTCTCCTTTTAGAAGAAGACCGTGATACTGAAAGCAAATATAACAGTACACAGTGTCTGGCCCAAATTTCTGTTAAGTAAGAGCGAACATGCAGTGAGGTGCCAAAGGTGACTCTTGTTGACTAGGCCAAAGATTTTTGTGTGTAAGGAAGGCTAGGCTCACTGGTGTCAGGTATTTTTAAATTTCCTAGCTGGATGGACAGAATCCCAATGGGTTGGTTTGGTGAGAGACAGAATTAAAAGAACCCAGGTTCTAGGTAAGTAGGACATCTTCACACTTATCAGAAAAATGTGATGTGGTGTGTAGCTTGAATCAAACAAAAGTTATTGAACAAATTGGCTGATTAGATTTATCTGGCCTGGAGGAAAAGAAAATGCAAATGACCTCTAACATAGTTTATGTTAGGGGTTTCTTTTTGTATATGTAAACATAGATATAAGATAGATTGACAAACATATAAACACAGAATAGATTACATGGGTCCATCTACAAAATGTCCATTTATGCATCTGTCCTGTAAAAAAACCTTCAGAATAAAAGTAGGTCAGAGGTGGTCTTACTTTTCTATCCCTGCAGCCCAGATTTCAATAAGACAATTTGCTCAGCCCACGTGATTGCAATAAGCCAATTAGCTCAGCTCAGGTGAACATAATCAGCCAATTAGCCAAATTGGAACAGTAAAGGCATCTAGGTGGGCCAAAATGATGACTGTGAATAACACAGGCATACCGTGAGAAAAAAGCAGGGTCTTGAAATGCTAACATGAACTTAAAAGCTTACGAGGCAGTTCTGAAAGCTTACTCTCCAGGGCATGCCCATAAATGTGAAGTTTTGTTGCTCTTATCCTTATTGTTCTTATCTGTGAGAAGAATATTTATTAAAGCCCAAAGAGGTTTTTATTGTTAAGTTAAAAATGTTCCTATTGGGTGGCTGAGGCAGGAGAGTAGCTTGAACCCGGGCGGCAGAGGTTGCAGTGAGCAATGGTGCCACTGCACTCCAGCCTGGGTGACAGTGTGAGACTCTGTCTCAAAAAAAAAAAAGTTTCTATTGATTCTGGTGAACATGGAACCAGAGATAAACTAGCCTCAGCTTAAAGGCCCTCACCCACTTTTAAATATGCACTTAAGCCATGGCAGTCACTCATTGCCATGTCAATGTTGATCCTTCATTTTATGTTGTACATAGGACCAGAGATAAACCAATCCCAGGATAAAGACCCTCACCTCAATTTCAGAATGCTCATTCTTTCTCACTGGGGCTTCCATCAAGACGAATTCTTGTTTTCTTCATGAATGTGTAATGTAAATGTGCACTATTGTCAACTACTGTTTGTTGCTGATGTAGGGTGTCTATGGTAATGGAAAGAAGTCTAGGTCTCTTTTAAGAAGATAGACTTTGATACTGAAAGTAATTATAACAGTACATGGTACCTGGCCACATTTCAACCAGGTGATAGTGAATGTTCACTGAAGTGCCAAAAATGGCTATCATGGCCCAGATCAAATTTGCTTTGTGATGAAGGCTAGGCACACTGGTGTCAGGCATACCTGGCTGTTTCCAGCTGAATGGACAGAACCCCACTGAAGTGGTTTAATGGAATACACAATTGCTACAGGGTTTCAGGTAACAAAATCAGTTTCACATTTATGAAAAAAAGTGATGTGTACAGCTCAGACTGAATACAACTTAACTGAACTAATTTGCTAATCATATTTGAATGGCCTGGAGGAAAAGAAAATGGAAATGAACTCTGACCTAGTTAACTTTGGAAGCTTTATTGTATATAGCTATATAGATATATAAAGTAGCTGCATAAACATATATGCACAGAATAAGTTCCATGGTTACGTCTATGTAATGGTCATTTGTCCATGTGTCCTGTAAAAAAAAAAAAACATCAGAAGAAAAGTAGACTAGAGGTCATCGCCTTTATTACACTTGCAGTGCAGGTGAATTCAGTAAGCCAATTACCTCAGCACAGGTGATAGCAGTAAACCAATAAACTCAGCTCGGGTTAACATAAACACCCAATTATCTGAACTGGGAAGTGGAGGCATCAAGGCAGGCTCAAACTAGCAGATGTGAATGACACAGGCATACAGATAGAAGAAAAGCAGGCCCCTAAAGTGGTAAGCTAGACATAAAGACTTATAAGGCAGTACTAAAACTTTATTTCCCAGGTGGTGACCATAAACATTAAGTTTTGTTGATGTTTATAAATAACATTGTGTGGCTGTGTTTCACTCCATAATTGTATATAACCATCTAGGTGAAAAGTATGTCTTCATCTTTGTTTCCAGGATAGGCTGAGGAATTGAAAATGTCACTTGAACATTTTTTGTATACATAAACATTTACATAGACAAACTAATATAATGCTGCATGTATGTGTTAAAATATTTCTCTACCTATGTATATCTATAATCATCTATCTAGCATTCTGTCCATATTCATGCAGAATAAAAAATATAGAAGGTCAAGGTATTGATAGCTACTTGTACTGAGGGTAGTATTAAAAAAAACCTTTTGGCCAGGCACAGTGGCTCACGCCTGTAATCCCAGCACTTTGGGAGGCCAAGGTGGGCAAATCATGAAGTCAGGAGTTTGAGACCAGCCTGACCAACATGGAGAAACCCCATCTCTACTAAAAATACAAAAAGCTGGGTGTGGTGGTGGGCACCTGTAATCCCAGCTACTCAGGAGGCTGAGGCAGGAGAAACGTTTGAACCTGGGAGGCAGAAGTTGCAGTGAGCCGAGATTGCACCATTGCACTCCCACCTGGGTGACAGGATGAGCCTCCATCTCAACAAAAAAAGTGGGGGGGGGGGAACTTTCATACATGTAAAATCTTATTTGCAAATTAAACTGTATCCACAAGAATATACAAGTGGAGGTATACTCTGAAATATATCTTTATTTAATATTTACAAAGAAAGGATTGTTCCTTGTTGCTCTTATTTGTGAGCAGAAAATTCTCTAAAGCCATAAAATTATTCATTGTTAAGAATATTTTTCATTCTGATGAACAAAAGACCAGAGATAAAGTAGCCTCAGCTTAAAAAATGGAAATGATGTCAGACCTAATTTTCATTTAGGAGCTATTTTTTGTACATAGAAATATAAGAGGTGAATAAACATACACAAAATGATTCACCTGGGTATGTCCACATAATGTTCATTTATGCATCTGTCTTGTAAAAAAACTCAGGAAAAAAAAGAGCATCAGACTGGGTGCAGTGGTTCATGTCTGTGATCCCAGCTCTTTGGGAGGCTGAGGCAGGTAGATCATCTGAGGTCAAGAGATCGAGGCCAGCCTCACCAACATGTTGAAACCCAGGCTTTACAAAAGTACAAAAATTAGCCGAGCATGGTGGCATCTGCCTGTAATGCCAGCTGCTGGGGAGGGTGAGGCAGGAGAATCACTTGAACCTGGAAGGCAGAGGTTGCAGTGAGCCAAGATCCCAACACTGCACTCCAGCCTGGGCGACAGATAAGACTCCATAAAAAAAATAAATAAAAAGTAGGTCAGTGGTCATCTTTTTTTCCCCTGATGCCCAGGTGAATTCAATAAGCCAATTAGCAAAACCCAGATGATAACGATAAGCCAATTAGCTTAGCTTGGGAGGATATAATGAGCCAATTAGCCAAATTGGAAAACAGAGAAATCAAGGCAGGCCCAAAATCGTGGATGTGAAAAACACATGCATACCAGGAGAAGAAATGCAGGGTTCTGAAATTCTAAGCTGGACACAAAGACTTAAATGGTAGTACTAAAAACGTATTTCCCAGGCCATGCCTATAAATGTGAAGGTTTGTTGATGTCTACACATGACATTGTTTGGGTGTGTTCAAGTCTTCGATGGTATGGAGACATATAGATGAGAAGTAAGTTTTCATCTTTGTCCTCAAAATTGGCTGATGTATTTTTTTTTTTTTTTGGTTGAGACAGAGTCTCGCTCTGTCGCCCAGGCTGGAGTGCAGTGGCCGGATCTCAGCTCACTGCAAGCTCCGCCTCCCGGGTTTACGCCATTCTCCTGCCTCAGCCTCCCAAGTAGCTGGGACTACAGGCACCCGCCACCTCGCCCGGCTAGTTTTTTGTATTTTTTTAGTAGAGACCGGGTTTCACTGTGTTAGCCAGGATGGTCTCGATCCCCTGACCTCATGATCCGCCCATCTCGGCCTCCCAAAGTGCTGGGATTACAGGCTTGAGCCACCGCACCCAGCCTGGCTGATGTATTGAAAATGTCTTTTGATTAACATCTTTTGTATACATAAATATTTACATAAAAAACATAATTCTCGGCCGGGCAGGGTGGCTCAAGCCTGTAATCCCAACACTTTGGGAGGCCGAGACGGCGGATCACGAGGTCAGGAGATCGAGACCATCCTGGCTAACACGGTGAAACCCCGTCTCTACTAAAAAATACAAAGAAAAAAAACTAGCCTGGCGAGGCGGCGGGCACCTGTAGTCCCAGCTACTCGGGAGGCTGAGGCAGGAGAATGGCGTAAACTCGGGAGGTGGAGCTTGCAGTGAGCTGAGATCCGGCCACTGCACTCCAGCGCGGGCGGCAGAGAGAGACTCCGTCTCAAAAAACAAACAAACAAACAAACAAAAAACATAATTCGCTTATCATTCTACCTATGTATTACTATATCCAGATGTCAAGAATGTTATTTTTATGCTGGTGAGGACAGGACCAGAAATAAACTAGCCTCAGCTTAAAGACCCTCACCCAATGTTAAAAATGCTGAATAAGGCCAGGCGCAGTGACTCACATCTGGAATCCCGGCACTTTGGGAGGCCAAGGTGGGCAGATCACCTGAGTTCAGGAGTTCAAGATGAGCCCATCCAACTATGCTGGAAACACTAAAACTTTATCAGCCCTTAGTACATAACTAAAATAAGTTACCAGGTTTTAAAGTTTAAAATTGCTAAGTTACCATTATAACATGTAATCGAAACCACTAAAAATGAATTTACATGCCAGGTGTGTAAGAACAGTAAAATATGTTTTAGTAAAAGATTATAAAAGGGATGAAAGTTTACATTTTTGCCTAGGTTTAAAGGATTATTTTGAATTAGATAAGATAAAGCTGACGGATGGCCAGGCATGGTGGTTCATGCCTGTAATCACAGCACTTTGGGAGGCCGAGGTGGGTGGATCACCTGAGGTCAGGAGTTCAAGACCATCTTGACCAACATGGAGAAACCCTGTCTCTACTAAAAATACAAAATTAGCCGGGCATGGTGGGGCATGCCTGTAATCCCAGCTACTTGGGAGGCTGAGGTAGGAGAATTGCTTGAAACTGGGAGGTGGAGGTTTTGGTGAGTCGAGATCACGCCATTGCACTCCAGCCTGGGCAACAAGAGCAAAACTCCGTCTCAAAAAAACAAACAAACAAACTAACAGTTTAAACAAATTGTGGATGAACTGTAAAAATTAACATTGCAAAAGAAATTCTGTGCATGAACATACTGACTAAATTCAAAAGGGTATTATATACTTGTTATTCCATAAATTCTGCATTGAATTAAAAGAAAAACGTTTCCGCAAGGCACTACTCTGTGCTTTAGCAAATTTATAAAGGATTACAAAACATTTATAAGAATCTTACCTTATGGTCAAACTAAGATTGAATACAACTGTCTATATAGTTTCATTAGAAAATTAGATTTGATATTAATAGTAGACTAATGCAAGAGTAAAATGTGGCTTTCTCTTCCTTGTAAAAGATTTTCATGTAATAGTAAAAGATAATGGCTGGGCACAGTGGCTCACGCCTGTAATCCCAGCACATTGGGAGGCAGAGGCGAGTGGATCACCTGAGGTCAGGAGTTCTGAAACAGGAATTAAAAGAAATTAAAGAATGTATAAACAGAAACTCAGTTATATGTAAGAAAATCCAATTCCCCCAGAGAAAGAGAAAGGCTGGAGTCCTTTAAAAATTAACTGCCTGTTTTTCTGTGGCTAGCGAGCCTTATCTCTCCCTTTCCCAGGCATTGTGAAGACCCTGTTTCTCTAGCTGCACAGCTGCAAGGTCACTAGACAGATAAACTCAAGTCATAAAATATGTTTTTCCTTAAAAAGTAAGAAATAATGTAATGCATGTCTCAATTAATTGAATAACTGTCTTTGTTTCTCACTTCTGTAAATGCTTCCCCCTGCACAGATCTCCGCCACCCCATGAAATGCTTAAAAGGTAACTTAGTTCTTTGTTCAGGGCTCAGTCCTTTGGATGTTAATCCAACTGGGCCGGTGCACCTAAATAATAAATATCCTCCTCAACCCCTCGGTCTCTCTGATTCCATAAAATATCCTGCCACAGTTCAAGACCAGACTGACCAACATAGCGAAACCCAGTCTCTACTAAAAATACAAAAATTAGCTGGGCATGGTTGTGTGTGCCTGTGGACCCAGCTACTTAAGAGGCTGAGGTGAGAGGATTGCTTGTACCTGGGAGGTGGAGGTTGCAGTGAGCTGAAATTGTACCACTGCACTCCAGCCTGGGTGACAGAGTAAAACTGTCTGGAAAAAAAGAGAAAAAAGAAAAATTAATGAAACATTTGTTTACCTTGCAGGTAGACTGCCAAAGAAAAGACAAAAGACAAATTGTTTAGAAAGCTAAGTCTTCCCTCTTAATCAGTAAAGGCTTTTGCCTTGTTTTAAAATTTTCAAGTTATCATTTTGGCAAAATAAATAACTTATGGTAACTTGAAATTGTATTTCATAATATCAAGTATTTAAAACCTCTAATATTTGACAGGCTTCCCAAAATCAAATTTCAGCTTCAAGGTTGTCTTTCCTGACCCCTAGATTTTGGATGCTTCAGTGATACAGAGAACCCCTGGAGCATCCAGAAGAGAGAAAATCAGAATTATTTGACATGTTTAGGTACATGGAATTGCCAAAATAATGTTTAATCTTCTTCACATAATTTAGTGAATAATATTAATGTGTGTTTCAAAATTGTATGGGATTTCTAGAATTCTAATGTCTAAATATATGCTATCAATCACAATTAAGGTTGTTATGTTGTAAAACACAGATAACACAATTTATTTGTCAATTGTGGTTTTTTGTTTGTTTGTTTTTTGAGATGGAGTCTCACTTATTACCCAGGCTGGAGTGCAGTGGCACAATTTCAGCTCACTTCAATATCCATCACCTGGGTTCAAGTCATTCTTTTGCCTGAGGCTCTCAAGTAGCTGGGATTACAGGTGCCCACAGCCATATCTGGCTAATTTTTGTATTTTTAGTGGAAACAGAGTTTCACCATGTAGGCCAGGCTGGTCTCAAACTCTTGACTTCAGATGATCTGCCTGCCTCAGCCTCCCAAAGTGCTAGGATATAGGCATGAACCACCATGCCTGGCCTCAATTGTGTTTTGGACTATATCCTGGACATGTTGTCATTCACAGACAATTGTTTTCTTGTGTTCATCTTTTTCAAAAGATGGCTTATAATCAGCTGTAGGACTTTAATAGTTGCTCTCAAATACAGGTTCCTGATAACTTTAGAGACTGTGACACTGAAATAAAGGAAAAACATACAGAACTCATGAAGAGCTAGGGCCGGGCGCGGTGGCTCAATCCTGTAATCCCAGCACTTTGGGAGGCCGAGGAGGGTGGATCACAAGGTCAGGAGATCGAGACCATCCTGGCTAACACGGTGAAACCCCGTCTCTACTAAAAAATACAAAAAAACTAGCCGGGGGAGGTGGCGGGTGCCTGTAGTCCCAGCTACTCGGGAGGCTGAGGCAGGAGAATGGCCTGAACCCGGGAGGCGGAGCTTGCAGTGAGCTGAGATCTGGCCACTGCACTCCAGCTTGGGTGACAGAGTGAGACTCCGTCTCAAAAAAAAAAAAAGAACTCATGAAGAACTAAAGTGTTCATGAATATCAAGCAGAACAAAAGTTAGCTCAATGGACTAAACTAATAAGAAATTAAAGTATTTTTTTTTTCAGCTTTTTGCTTCAAACATTGCTACTTTTAATTTTGTTTTCCAAAGTCAAAGAAACTTACCTTGAGCTATTTACAGCCTTTAATAATTGAGTAAAGTATACTCCTGTGAACAAAATTTGGAGCATATTTGTTTTTCTCTGGCCAGTTTCTACAGAATTTGGAAACTTACCTGTGAGTGTTCTTAACTTATGGTAATATGGTTGTTTGCATCAGTGCAGTAAGAATCCATTTTCTTTTGCAACAGGGTGCAATTGGAGAAACTGGTTGTTTTACCAAGGCTGGAAAAACTATGCTTCCCTTTAAGAAATAAGGCTCAACTTGCAGAGCCAATAAAAGCTCTTTGAGCAAACTGGTCTCATACCTGTCTACACAGTACCTGTACAGGGTTCCTAACATGTGGTGAGTAAAAAATGTCACTTTGTAACAGGCCCAGGAACCCCATATACTTGGGACCTCAAGAAGAAAGGAATTCACCCAATTCATCGGTATTTGAGAGTACAAACCCATGAGGGTGCTTGGCTTTAAAAAGTTCTATCATATATTCTTTGTAGAGCAGAGTTCCATCAAAGTGAATTTTAACAGCCTATTTAAAAATAATTATTCTTCCTGCACTTTATACAATCAGGCCAAGTATAAGACTAAATTTTATTTTGCAAACAAGTCAGTCCTATCATGACAGACTCATTTTGTTTTTAACAAAAATGAGAACTGGAGAGAAAAATTATGTTTCCAAACTTATACACTTGTCATTAAATTATAGTCTCATTAGTTTTTAAGTTTTTCCTTGCAATTTAGACTAACCCTGTTTATTCCTGTGAATGAAACAGTGATCTCCAGCTACAGTGCAGAAGAAACAGAATGGAATGGTTAATGTAAAAATCTGGATCCACATTTCAGTTCTGGGCAATTAGCCTGCAAATCCTGTCAGGTGATAGGAGTAACTACGGTGCCCATAATCTGGAGGTTTCTATGTTTGAGAAAATTAGAGCAATGGAGCTAACCAAATCCAAGCCCCATGTGCCCAAATCTTAGCAGGCATAACTATAGCCACCTCTTATCTGGGTGTGTCAGCAGCCTTAGGATTTTTGTGTTGTCATTACCCTCTTGTTTCATTTTAATACATGTCTTCCAATAACCCAGTTTGTCTTTTCTTGCATTCAGGCCATTAAACTCCAGTCATGCAACTGGAGCCTCTGATGATGGCCACTTTTTCTGGAGACCCTTACATAGGCCTCTGAGGGAGATGTGACTGCCGACTTGCCACAACAGTGCCCCTGTCGCAGACAGCAGTTAAGATTAGTCATCATTCTTATCACTATCTTTAAGTGCCCCCTGTCGCAGACAGCAGTTAAGATTAGTCATCATTCTTATCGCTATCTTTATTCTAATGGCAGTTAGATGTACTTCTTTAGCTTAACAGCGGCATAATGTAGGAACAAAATCTTTAAAAATTTAAGCAAATGAAAACCTACACCAGAAAAAAAACCAAAAACTTAACATCCACAAATGCATACATATTGATCTTTGTGTTGGCAGAGTCTGAAGCAGAACATTGGGTGAAGTTAATGCAGTTATTTTGACCACATTGGCATATTGATAAAATTATTTATATTTGAGTAAAATATGTCTACATCCTATAAATACTGCTTTGTACTGCAAATAATAAATGTAAAATCTCTATCCTTAAGAGGATTCTAATTCTCAACTCACTATATATAGAAACCTATTCCTCTGGTTCCTCCAAACTGAAGCCTCATAAAGGCTCAAATATAGAGTGAGAGGGATTCAACAACAGAGCATGTGAAACAAAAAGGATGAGGTAGGATGTTCGGCTCTAAGGCCCAGATTGCCTTGGGGACCCCAACATAATATCAACTATTAAGCTCACTAGCTAAAAATAAACATAAAAAGCTGAAAACGCCATGGCTTAAATTTGATGGGACTGAGTCTCTAAAATTGTAGACAGTTACACTAAAAGAATTGAGCCAGAATGACATGTGTCTAAGGATTATTAAAGAGAATGTTTAAAAGCACGTATTTGTTACCAATCTCATTACAGTAGCAATCAATATTCTTTTCTGTAACGTCAGCTTCCCCAAGCTAGGGATGCCATAGACTAAGACAAGTGCCTAATATGTTGCAGGCAATTATTTTCTACATTTAATGAACTTAGCAATAAATTTGTAAAAGTTATTGGCCTGTTTCACGTATAAATCTCACTGAAAGGCACTATCCAGTAGCTATTTTTCTCAGTCATTTTTGGGATTTTCTGTTGCTTGATTCCCAACTAACCTTATTTGAATCTTAGTGATTTCTTTTTTTTTTTTGAGATGGATTTTCGCTCTTGTTGCCCAGGCTGGAGTGCAGTGGTGCGATCTTGGCCCTCCACAACCTCCACCTCCCGGGTTCAAGTGATGCTCCTGCCTCAGCCTCCCGAATAGCTGGGACTATAGGCATGTGATACCACGCCTGGCTAACTGTATTTTTAGTAGAGTCCGGGTTTCTCCATGTTGGTCAGGCTGGTCTCAAACTCCCGAACTCAGATGATCTGCCTGCCTCGGCCTCCCAAAGTGCTAGGATTACAGATGTGAGCCACCATGCCTGGCTGAATCTTAGTGATTTCTAAAGCCCCAGATATAATAACAGAAAGAGAGCAAAAATGAAGCCAAGTTACCCCAACAGTTCATGTCTAATATATTTTGTTTTCCAAATGAACCAAAAACCACACAAGCTAAACGAAAGTGGGTTTAATATTCAACCTAAGTTCAATGGTAGCAGTCAAAATCATACGCAAAACTTAGCTAAGTCACAATATAGAAACTCTTAGTCTGGTATTCAAAAAAAATTTTTATTTTGGCATTTTTAAAATAGGATAAATACATTAAATATGACAAAATATACTCACTCAATTATAATAAAATATTTGAAAAATGAATAATTTTATTCTTAATATTTACTATAATATATTTAGACAAAAGTTTCAGTAAAAAATACTTATCGCTACCATGTATGAATTAAAACAGCCCTGGGGGAAATAGTAATTTTTATTAATAGTGAATCCTGAAGTTCCAAGAATGTAAAATAATTTCTCCTGGGCACTCACAGCTGATGACCCAGATAAAGTTCACATGTTTAATTAAAAAATTTTTATTTTCCCGGCCAGGTCCAGTGACTCACGCCTATAATCCCAGCTCTTTGGGAGGCCCAGGAGAGCAGATCACCTGAGGTCAGGAGTTCGAGACCTGCCTCAACATGGAGAAACCCCATCTCTACTGAAAATACAAAATTAGCCGGGCATGGTGATGCATGCATGTAATCCCAGGTACTCAGGAGGCTGAGGCAGGAGAATCGCTTGAACCTGGGAGGTGGAGGTGGCAGTGAGCTGATATCGCGCCAGTGCACTCCAGACTGGGTGACAGAACAAGACTCCATCTCAAAAAAAAAAAGTGGCATTTCTCCAAATTGTTTTATCAAGATGTAATATAAATATTATTCCAAATTTCAAATCCACAGATCATTGTGTTGTTTTGCCACATTCAACATTCACACTTAAAAATAGAAGATTCTGCCAGGCGCAGTGGCTCATGCCTATAATCCCAACACTGTGGGATGCCGAGACTGGTGGATCACCTGCGGTCAGGAGTTTGAGACTAACTTGGCCAACATGGTGAAAGCCCAAAACTACTAAAAATACAAAAATTAGCTGGGCATGGTGTAATCCCAGCTACTCAGGAGGCTGAGGTGGGAGAATAGCTGGAATCTGCAGGGTGGAGGTCACAGTGAGTTGAGATTGGGCCACTTCACTCCAGCCTGGGAGAGAGAGTGAAACTCCATCTCAAAAACAGAAAAAAAAAAAAAAGATTCTACATAGAAACATAAGTTGTGCTATAAATATATGACAGGAAATTAAATTTAAAATTGTTCATTTACCATTAACTCTATTTAGAATCTAATTTCTGAAATACTTTTGTTTTTTTTTACAAATTTTATATTTGCCATGCTTTTTGTAAGAATAAAAAAATTTTTTTACAAAGAAAAACAAAGCTAACTGATGTAATCTTTTCACTTGTTAACCATGTATGTCTATTCTCTTAATTAACTAATCTGACAGTTTTATTGATAAGCAAATTCTTCAGTTAAAACCAATTTTTCACTGCATTAAAAATACCAACTTTCTCATTAGAACCTACAAACTACCATGTAAAATGACAAGGCATGAAGACAACAATGAGAACACTTTAGTCATAACACAGTAAAAGAGGAAAGACTTAGTTGGAACACACATAAGACAAAATTGAAGCTCATTAGAAAATAAAAGCAGCAGGCTGGGTGCGGTGGTTCACACCTGTAATCTCAACACTTTGGGAGGCCAAGGTGGGCGGATCACCAGGTCAGGAGATCGAGACCATCCTGGCTAACACAGTGAAACCCTGTCTCTACTAAAAATACAAAAAAATTAGCCAGGCGTGGTGGCGGGCGCCTGCAGTCCCAGCTACTCAGGAGGTTTAGGCAGGAGAATGGCATGAACCCAGGAGGTGAGCTTGCAGTGAGCCAAGATCATGCCACTGCACTCCAGCCTAGGAGACTCCAGCTCAAAAAAAAAAAAAAAAAAAGAAAAGCAGCAGAATTTGTCTTTAAATTCAGGAAGTCAGTTTTGCAGCCTGAAAATGTCTTCTCCACATGATGAATCAATGTTATTTCTTCACCATTGCTATTTTCCATCACTGACTTGAAATTACAAACTAACTCCAGCAAAAATATTTATGATTTATTATAAAGCATGTTTTACTCAGAACTGTCGTATTTGTTTGCTACATTTATATGTAAAAACATCCTCATGACTTATGAAGTCTCCCTAGTACTTACCAAAGCAAATTAGCTCCCTCAATAGATTTACTTGTGTCAATTATAAAAAGTGAAAGAAACAGTAAAGAAAATTAGGCTTATACAGGTTTCTCCAATAAAACAAAAATCAAATGTTAAAATATGATACACTAATTTTTTAATGACATCTAAAAATCATTTTGTGTGTACTCTTAAATTTCGTAACAATCATTCTTAAAATCCCTGACCAGCTCACATAATAAGTACTTCATAAAATACAAAACGAGAAAATTACGGGTCTAGTATGAGTACCAGACAAGTAAAAACAGAGAATGTGCATAGGGAGATTCTGAACCATAAACCCTAACATTTTACAGCAATGAATTCAACACAATGCACAGAGTATAGATTTGCTTTCAACATTTTCAAGGTTTTTAGTTTTCTAATAAGTCGCCTTATTAAAAGAATTTATTTTGTTCCAATATTGCTTTCTCCTTCTGAAAATGGGTACAAACTCATAGTCATACACACACTTACTTCATAATTTTCTTACAACTAAGGTTTCTTTTTAGAGTAATATATGTATGTATTTAACTCTATGTAAATTGAAACTAAAAGCCTGTATGTGTTTGCAGGCAGAGAGAAAACATGTTCAAAGACAAATAAGTAGCAAATTCTTTAAATATTTATTCAGGACTTAGAAATGTATCAATTTTATTTATACTTCTATATAAACTTTATTATGACCATGAAAATGACCCTGTAGTCAAGAACAACTGTAAATTTTAAAATAAAGTACTTTTAATATTTTAAAATAACTAATAGTATTTTTGTTATTTTACTAATCAAACCGTTTGTAATAAAAAGGATAAATGCTAGAGGTGATGGATGCCTCATTTATCCTGATGTAATTATTATATATTATGTACCTGTACCAAAATATGCAGTATATGGCATAAATATATACACATACTGTGTAACCACAAAATTAAAAAGAATAAATTTAAGAAAAAAAGGATAAAAATGTAACCTATGGGAAAAATATTTATTTGCAATTTGAAGCCATTGGCAGAAGAGATTACTAGAGGTGTTATTCCAGTATGTTGCCAAATAGTATATTGTTACCATATTTTACCTACACCCTTCAGTAAGGTGGGTATGTTAAAGTTAGTGGAATAATAATGCTCCATTGAATGCACAAGTCTTTTTTTTTTTTTTTTTTGAGACGGGGTCTTGCTCTTGTTGCCCAGGCTGGAGTGCAATGGCGTGATCTTGGCTCTCTGCAATCTCTGCCTCCCGGGTTCAAGTGATTCTCTTGCTTCAATCTCCCAAATAGCTGGGATTACAGACACCCACCACCATGCCTGACTAAATTTTTGTATTTGTAGTACAGACAGGGTTTCACCATGTTGGCCAGGCTGGTCTCAAACTCCTGGCCTCAAGTGATCCGCCTGCCTCAGCCTCCCAAAGTGTTGGGATTACAGGCATGAGCCACTGTGCCCGACAATAGTCTTAATGTGGTAAAAGAAAATATTTAATTATAAATTAAGTCCACACATAATCTAAAAATTTTTAAATGTACTCCATTTTATTAAATAAAAGCACAATCAGTAACATTATATGGTACTATTTTAGTTAATTTTAACTTACATTTAACTAAAATTAAAAATGTTTTTCTCTCATAACTTGAAAGAATATTACTCTGAACAACTACCTCATACTTCACTAAGTTAACCACAAAGAGCCTCTTCACTTAGATTCCTATGCATCTTACATTTCAATGTCCTTACTCTTTTATAGAAGAGGTCATATATAATTCCCACCTAATAAAGTATCTCTCGTATCTCTGATGTAGCAATAGTTAATCACATGCTTTCACAGGTGAATACAATAGAAATGAAGAACTAGCATGAAGTAATTTGAGAGTTGACTTACGTCATTATTTACTTTTAAAAAGTTTTATGGTGGCCGGGCGCGGTGGCTCAAGCCTATAATCCCAGCACTTTGGGAGGCCGAGACGGGCGGATCACGAGGTCAGGAGATCGAGACCATCCTGGCTAACCCGGTGAAACCCTGTCTCTACTAAAAAAATACAAAAAACTAGCCGGGTGAGCTGGCGGGCGCCTGTAGTCCCAGCTACTTGGGAGGCTGAGGCAGGAGAATGGCGTAAACCTGGGAGACAGAGCTTGCAGTGAGCTGAGATCTGGCCACTGCACTCCAGCCTGGGGGACAGAGCAAGACTCCGTCTCAAAAAAAAAAAAAAAAAAGTTTTATGATTTTATCAAAAAAGTATACTTGAATGTAATTATGACTTTTCAAAGAAATGTCTACTCATTTTAAAGTTATGTAAAATTAATTTACTTACCAACTGTAGTTTTGGATTTTCTATACACAGCAGTCTGATTTAGTGCAATGTCTGAAGTGTCAGTGCCTTAGCTATTTCTACTGTTAATTCTCTTGTTAATTATATAAACTCAATTTGAATTAAATATTTCTTTGTATTTATTGCATCTGCAAAAGTATATTTTAGTATGAGCTCTGGCATTTTCTAAGCTATAGTTATGGAAAAAATGTTTTTCCAAATTCATTACATTTGCTGAATTCTTCTCCAATATAAATTTCCTAATGTTGAACAAAATTTTAGCAACTGCTTCAGGGTTATTCTCCAGTACAAAATGTGTACAGTAAAATGATACAAGTAAAAGCACTACAACCCCCTTTACATTTGTAATGTTTGTCTTCAGAATAAACTCTTCTTCACTTTAAAGCCTTTTATTTCTGACAGATCATTTGAAAGTAATTGTATTTATAATTCTTTTATTAAGTATGAACTCTCTGATGTTGTGTAATATGTGAGCACATATTAATGACTTTTCCACATTCTTTATATTTGTACACCATTTCTCAACTATAAATGCTTTCCTGTACAATAAGCTATGAACACTGGTTAAAAGTTATATTCTTCACACTTGGAGTTTTCTCCAGTATAAATTATTTTATCTGCAATCAAGTATGAAAACCATTTAAAAGTTTTTTCACATTCTTTATATTTCTAGAGTTTTGCACTAGTATAATTTTTTTTCGTTTTATGTTTAGAAAAGTTTGAGGTGTTGTGAAAAGCACTGTGACATCATTCAGGATTGTAGTTTCGCTCCAGTATGAAACATCTTATATCTGTTAAGAATTGAGGACTTGTTAAGGGCTTTGTGACATTCTTCACACTTTAGGATTTCTGTCCAGTATAAATTATGTGTAGTAAGAGTTGAGAACTTTTAAAGGCTTTGTCACATTCTTCACATTCGTAGGCTTTATCTTCCACATGAGTTCTCATGTTTAGTAGGAAATGAGAACTGGGTAGAGGCTATGCCACATTCATCACATTTCAAGGATTTCTCTCCAGCATGAATTATTTTGTGCTTAGTGAATGTTGAAGATTTGTTAAAAGCCAGGCCATGTTCTTCACATTTGTAGGGCTTCTCTATTATGAATTCCTTTATGTTTAGTAAGGACTGAGGAACAGTTAAAAGCCTTGACACATTCTTCACATTTGTAGGGTTTTTCTCCATTATGAATTATGTTTCGTAAGGTTTGAGGAATGGTTACAAGCTTTGCCACATTCTTCACATTTGTTGGGGTTCTCTCCAGCATGAATTATCTTATGTATGGTAAGGTATGAGAAACGATTAAAAGGTTTGCCACATTCTTCACATTTGTAGGGCGTCTCCCCAGTATGAATTAACTTATGTCTAATGAGGTATGAAGACCAGTTAAAGGCTTTGCCACACTCTTCACACTTGTAGGGTTTCTCTCCAGTATGAATTATCTTATGTTGAATAAGGGTAGTAAGAGCTGAGGACCAGTTAAAGGCTTTGCAATATTCATCACATTTGTAGGCCTTCTGTCTAGTATGAATTCTCTTATGTTTAGTAAGATATGAAGACCAGTTAAAGGCTTTTCCACACTCTTCACATTTGTAGGGTTTCTCTCCAGTATGAATTCTCTTATGTTGAGTAAGGTATGAAGACCGGTTAAAAGCTTTGCCACACTCTTCACATTTGCAGGGCTTCTCCCCAGTATGAATTAACTTATGTTGAGTAAGGTGTGAAGACTGGTTAAAGGCTTTACCACACTCTTCACATTTGTAGGGTTTCTCTCCAGTATGAATTACCTTATGTTGAGTAAGGTGTGAAGACCAGTTAAAGGCTTTTCCACACTCTTCACATTTGTAGGGTTTCTCTCCAGTATGAATTACCTTATGTTGAGTAAGGTGTGAAGACCGGTTAAAGGCTTTACCACACTCTTCACATTTGTAGGGTTTCTCTCCAGTATGAATTAACTTATGTTGAGTAAGGTGTGAAGACTGGTTAAAGGCTTTACCACACTCTTCACATTTGTAGGGTTTCTCTCCACTATGAATCATCTTATGTCGAGTAAGGGCTGAGGACTGTTTGAAGGCTTTTCCACACTCTTCACATTTGTAGGGTTTCTCTCCAGTATGAATTCTCTTATGTTGAGTAAAAGTAGTGAGAGCTGAGGACAAGTCAAAGGCTTTGCAACATTCATCACATTTGTAGGGCTTCTCTCTACTATCAATTATCTTATGTTGAGTAAGGTGTGAAGACCGGTTAAAGGCTTTGCCACACTCCTCACATTTGTAGGATTTCTCTCTAGTATGAATTATCTTATGTTGAGTAAGGTGTGAAGACCGGTTAAAAGCTTTTCCACACTCTTCACATTTGTAGGGTTTCTCTCCAGTATGAGTCATCTTATGTCGAGTAAGGGCTGAGGACTTGTTAAAGGCTTTGCCACATTCTTCACATTTGTGGGAATTCTCTTTAATATGAATTCTCTTATGTTGAGTTAGTTGTGAAAGCATGGAAAATGATTTGCCACATTCTTTACATTTGCAAGTTTTCTTTTCAGTATGTCTTATCTTATGTCTATCTGAATTTGAAAATTTATAGAAGACTTTCACATATTTATCACACTGATATATTTTGTTCTGGGTAGTTATCAGACATTGGTTAAGTCCATTATAACCTCCTTTGCACACCTTACACTCATCCACACTTTTACAGCCCTTTCTTAATTGTAAATTCTCATGTTCACATTTATCATGTCTCCTCAGTATGACTTTTTGGGGAAAATCTTTTATGTCTTGCTCCGGCCAAAGGTCGTCGGCAATATGAGAACACATAACTGAAAGAAATTAAAACAACAAATTACTCCACTTACTGGACTCAGGTAAATATTTTTTACAAATCTAACCTATAAAACTGTATACACTACCTAAGCAAGATGACATAGTAAAATACCACAGGCTCTAATTTATTCAAAAACATATAAAATGTAACAAAAACATACTGACCAAAACACATTTTTGGAAAATTTATACATGAGTTAAGTGTGCAAAGTGCCCCAGGTGAACACAATGTAAAAAGCAACATAGAAGAAAAAGAAAAATCTGTTATATTAACCCAACACAGCACTTCCTTCTCCCCAGTATAACATAGTGCCCTTAGAAGTATACATTGCCAACTCCTTGTTTCTATTTAAAAGAAAAATATTGGCACATACATTTTTATGTCTGGCTTTTAGGGGTCTTTCAAGACACTGGTTTCATTCTCCCATTAAATAAAATGCTGAAAAAAAAAAGTATACTTTGGAATAACACTTTGAGACTGCTGAGACCAAAGGTAAATGTTACAGCAGCACAGAGACTGCAGTACCACAGACAGGGAACAAGGGTAGCAAGTGATTGATAACTAGGAAGAAGTCATGCAAATAAACTTTTTAAACTAGAAAATAAAACATTTCAGATAAGACACATTCTTAAGAATATGTTTAAAAGGCTCTCAGAATGTCTAACCGTGACAACTGGTTTCAGACTATGTCAGAATAAAGCTACATTGTAAAGACTGTGACAGGAACCTTTTTTTTTTTTAATGTCCAAGTCTCAATCAAAGATTACAATATATACAAAATAGTAGGGCAACATGGTCCCATCAAAAAAATCATGAAATTTTCAGAAAGCAATCATTATAAAATAAAAATGTATAAATTTTAGAAATTTAAAATAAGTTGAATAACAATGAGTAAAAGCAGCACAGACAACTATTGAAAATCAGAAAAATGAGAAAAAAACAGTAATTGTGGAGGTAAAATACAAAGAGATAATAACTAACCAATTCTAAAAGAAAAAAATGATATAAAAATAAAGAAGTTCAACAAACTAAAATACACATACAAGATATTTATTTAAAAAACACATATATAAGAACAATTTAAAATGTCACAGACAAGAGAGAATCTCAAGAACTGCAAGATGAAAGTGATGTGTCGTTTATAAGCATAGAGTGACACACTAAACAGTGAGTTTTTCAAAAGAAAATTTTGCAGGCCAGAAGAAAACGGTGTGATATTGCCAAAGTCCTGAAGAAAAAATGCTGTCAGGTGAAAAGAATAATCTTCAGCAAAAATGTCCTACCTAAAAAATTAAAAAAAGACCTTCTAAAATAACCAAATCCTTAGACAGTATATTGGCACTGCATATAACCTATATATATATCAAAGATGCTGAAAAAAGTTTCTTCCACTGAAAATAACACGATGCTAGAAAACAACACAAAATCATATAAAACTACCGAAGTTCCTGGGAAACATACATACACAAAAATAGAATTCCTTAGCATTCTCATAATGGGACAGAAAACATTTATAATTATGCTCTAAAATTAGAAAAATAAAAGCACAGAAAGTATTGTAAATATCTGTTAATAAATATACAACAGATAATCAGCAATATCAATAACAAAGTTGAGGGCAGATGTAATGGGGAACAATTTTTGTATATAACTGCAGTTCATTTTTCACCAGATTAAATATATACTATTTTATCTTTTAGAGGTTTTATGTAATCCTCAAGGTATCACAAAGAAAATATCTGTATAGACACCCAAAAGAGAATAAGAAAGAAGTGAAACCATATCAATACTAATGAAACAGACACAATGGAAGACAGAAAGGGAGAAATGAGGGATAAAGATACAAGAATCAAATAAAATAATTAATAAAATAACAGGAAGTCTTTGTCTTTTAGAAAATTACTTACATATATGTATAATTAGCTTTCTAATCAAGAGACATGGTTTCTTTTTTTTTTTTTTTTTTTTTTTTTTGAGACGGAGTCTCACTCTATCGCCCAGGCTGGAGTGCAGTGGCCGGATCTCAGCTCACTGCAAGCTCCGCCTCCCGGGTTCCCGCCATTCTCCTGCCTCAGCCTCCCCATGTAGCTGGGACTACAGGCGCCTGCCACCTCGCCCGGCTAGTTTTTTGTATTTTTTAGTAGAGACGGGGTTTCACGGTGTTAGCCAGGATGGTCTCGATCTCCTGACCTCGTGATCCACCCGTCTCGGCCTCCCAAAGTGCTGGGATTACAGGCTTGAGCCACCGCGCCCGGCCGAGACATAGTTTCAATAAAGGGATTCATTAAAAAACATTAAAACTCAAGACCTGACTTGTCTTTCTACAAGAGTCAGTTTAGAACTAATAATAAAAAAAAGCCTGAAAGTGACAAGATTGATGTAGGTATTTTATCCAAATACTAACCAAATGAGAGCAGAAAAGGTCAAAGTAGTATTACACAAACTACATCTTAAGTCAAAAACTCATATTACATAAAATGTATATGAAGTCAAAACTCCAAAAGATGAAGCACATTAAGCAATAATAGATTGACGGGGAACCTATGAAAAATTTGTATATATGCATATTTGTGTGTGTGTGCGTGTATCTCACCTTAGAGTTCCAAATATGTAAGGTAAATATTGACATAATTGAAGAAACACATAGAAAACAATATAATAATAGTAGGATATTTTGATACCTCACGTTCTCTGATAATAATAAAACAAGATAATATTAGTAAGGAAACAGTAGACTTGAGAGCAGTATAAAGCAAGTATTTCTAACAGATATAGAAAACACTTCTCAATATCAGGAAACACACCCTTTGCAATAGCTCATACAACATTCTTTTTGATAGACCACCGGTTAGGTCAAAAATAAATCTCAACAAATGTTTCAAAACTAAAATTTTGAGCTGGGCGCAGTGGCTTACACCTGTAATCCCAGCACTTTGGGAGGCCGAGGCAGGTGGATCACCCGAGGTCAGGAGTTCAAGACCAGCCTGGCCAACATGAAAATACAAAATTAGCCGGGTATGGTAGTGCATGCCTGTGATCCCAGCTACTTGGGAGGCTGAGGCAGGAGAATCGCTTGGACCCAGGAGGCGGAGGTTGCAGTGAGCAGAAATCACACCACTGCACTCCAGTCTGGCAATAGAGCAGGACTCTGTCTCAAAACAAACAAACAAATAACAACAACAACAAAAAAAAACCTGAAACTTTGGCCAGGCATGGTGGCTCATGCCTGTAATCCCAGCAGTTTGGGAGGCTGAGACGGGTGGATCACCTGAGGTCAGGAGTTTGAGACCAGCCTAGTCAACATGGCGAAACCCTGTCTTTACCAAAAATACAAAACTTAACTGGGCCTGGTGGCATGTGCCTATAATCCCAGATAGTCAGCAGGTTAAAGCATGAGAATCACTTGAACCAAGGAGGCAGGAGTTGCAGTGAGCCAAGATCACACCACTGCGCCCCAATCCTGGGCAACAGAGTGAGAGTGTCTCAAAAACAACAACAACAACAACAACAAAAACCCTAAAATTTTAAGGATTACTTTCTATGAACAAAATGGAATAAGAATATAAAACAATGGAAAAAAACTGAAAAATTCAAATATATAGAAATTAAACAATACACTCAAGCATACTCTTGTTCAAAGATTAAAATAATTAATGTTGTATAGATGTTTATATCATTTAATGTAATCTACAGATTGAATGCAATGTTTTTCAAATTTCTCATTGCATTTTTGAAAAAATCGTAATAGCAGACTCAAGAGTGCTGTTGCAAGAGACAACAAAGTACCCAACAATCTTCAAAAAAAAAAAAAAAGGTTGGAGGCATTATAATTCCTTATTTCAAAACATATTACAAAGCTACAGAATTAAAACAATTTAGTATCAGTATCAAGCTGAAAACCAGACAAATCAAATAGAATGCAACACATAAACTTTAATACATATGGTCATATAAAGAGTCATTTACATACCCATAATAATTGTAGCATTGTTACTGAAAGCCAATAGGTAAAAACAATACTAATTTCTGTCACCAAATTATTCAATAGATATAATTTGAAATGTAAAAATACTGGAACATCACTCAGTTTTCTTTCTTTCTTTTTTTTTTTTTTTTGAGACGAAGTCTCACTCTTGTCCCCCAGGCTGGAGTGCGATGGCATGATCTCAGCTCATTGCAACCCCTGGTTCCCGGGTTCAAGTAATTCTCCTGCCTTGGCCTCCTGAGTAGCTGGGATAACAGGCACCTACCACCACACCCAGCTAATTTCTGTATTTTTAGTTGAGATGGGGTTTCACCATGTTGGCCAGGATGGTCTAGAACTCTTAACCTCAGGTGATCCACCCGCCTTGGTCTCCCAAAGTGCTGGGATTACAGATGTGAGCTACCGCGCCCAATCATATCACTCAGTTTTCAAAAAGCAGAAAATATTCTAACTACACAGATAAATCTTGATGATATTTTGCAAAGTAACATGAGCCAGCCACAAACAGACAGAGATTGTATGAGATACATAAAGAAATTACACCACTAGGAATACAAAACAGAGTGGTGCTTCAAAAGTGCCGTAATACTAGAAAAGTTGGTAGTTGTATAATGTGTATTGAGATTTAGCTTTGCAAGATAAAAATGCTTCAGCAATATGTTGCATAATGATGTCAATATAACTAAATTGAATATATGAAAATATTTTAGGCCGGGCCCGGTGGCTCAAGCCTGTAATCCCAGCACTTTGGGAGGCCGAGACGGGTGGATCACGAGGTCAGGAGATCGAGACCATCCTGGCGAATACGGTGAAACCTGGTCTCTACTAAAAAATACAAAAAACTAGCCAGACGAGGTGGCGGGCGCCTGTAGTCCCAACTACTCGGGAGGCTGAGGCGGGAGAATGGCATAAATCCGGGAGGCGGAGCTTGCAGTGAGCTGAGATCTGGCCACTGCACTCGAGCCTGGGCGACAGAGCCAGACTCCATCTCAAAAAAATATATATATATATTTTATTATAAATTATTATGTGTTTTTGACAAGTAAAAACAATAGTAGCTAGAAGAGAAATTTCGTTATGAGTATAGTTTTTCGAGACGGAGTTTCGCTCTTGTCGCCCAGCTGGAGTACAATGGCGTGATCTTGGCTCACTTCAGTCTCTGCCTCCTGGGTTCAAGCGAGTCTCCTGCCTCAGCTTCCAGAGTAGCTGAACTACTAGTACCCACCACCATGCCCAGCTAATTGGTCTCCCAAAGTGCTGGGATTACAGGCCACCACACCCTGCCGGTAGTTTTTAAATTATCTTCAAATCCAAAAGTATTTCTTACCCAGAAAAATAATAGAGATTCACAAACAAGATATGGAGGATTCACAAATAAATAGGATGTTGAAATTAGAATTTTTGTGACTACTCATCTGCACTGGATTAAACAACAAACCTACACAACAAATATACAAGTTATAAAGAAAACACAGGGATAATATTTATAAAGGCAAACAAACATAGAGATAATAATATTGGCAATATACGTTTGGCTGATTCATATTTGATTTTGCTCCACACTGTGTTAAATTGTTCAGAACTAAATATTGTCATACACAATTATAATATAAACTGAAAAATCAAAACACAATTAACTGGTATGAGGTGGCATGTTCTAAAATATAATACAAAAATATAAAATTGCAAAACAAATTTAAAATGTAGAATGTAATACTTATTGGACAGCATCAAGTCGATCCGTATACTCATGAACAAAATCTTGGAAGAAGTCTATAGGGAAAAAGTAATACAGAGTTTACTTGAACATGAAAAAGACTAAGTTCTTCCCAAATTTTGAGGTAATAAAATAATACCTGACCAATAATACTTGATTTGAAATTATTTTACTTCAAAAAAAGATAAAAATACTTTCCAAAACAAAAGGTGAGAGTGTTCATCATGACTAGCACTGTCCTACAAAAAATGCTACATGGTGGCGAGGCAGAGGGGCTCATGCCTATCATCTGACAGTTTTAGGAGGCCCAGGCAGTCACATCACTTGGGACCAGGAGTTCAAGAACATCCTGAGGAACATGGTGAGACTTTGCATATAAAAACAAAGAAATGCTACAATGAGTCCATTATATTGAAAAATAAAATTCTGCACAGCATGAATTTTTGTAAAAATTATAATATATAAAAAAATTAAAAAAATTTTATAAAAATAAAATTATATTTACATGACTACGTAAATATAAAGCTCTCTATTAAATGTAAATATACAGACACACACAGAATCCTTTACTATTACAATGATGGTGCATAAAATCCCTAAATTTCTTCCATAGACTATGAAAAACAAAATATAAATCTGCATAAATCTGTTATTAGATATAATTTATAATATTAATAACAAAAATGTAGAGGTATAGTATTTGTATTCAGTTGAAGTTGTTATGAGATTAAAATATATTGTTTTAACTTTAAGATGTTTTATGTAATCTTCACTTTTCAAGATGATTATGAAGATAATATTTATAGAAAGTACACTAAACAAATAGAAAAATAATCAAAATGTCACTATAAAATTAAACAAAATTTAAGGTGGTAAAATAGGAAATGAGAAAAAACATATCTATAAGAGCACATAAAACAATAATAATAAAACTGGTAACAGAAACATTTCTTTAAGCAATTATTTTAAATACAAATTAATTAAACTATTTAATTTTTAAAAATGTAATCCCAGGACTTTGGAAGGCCAAGGTGGACTGATCACTTAATCTCAGAAGGTCAAAACCAGAGTGGGCAACATGGCAAAACTGTGTCTCTACAAAAAATACAAAAAAACTAGTTAGATGTGATGCCACATACTTGTATCCCAGCTACCTGAGAGGCTGAAATGAGAGGATCATCTGAGTTTGGGAGGTTGAAGCCGCTGTGAGCCATCATCAAACCATTGCAAACCAGCCTGGTTGACAGAGTGAGAACCTATCTCAAAAATAAAAAAGTAAGTAAATTATATTTAAAAAATTAAATGCCTAATTGGCTTAAGAAAAACAGCATATAATATGCTGCATACAAGAGATTCATTTTAGCATTTAGTTAAATAGGCTGAAAGTAACAGAATGAAAAAATTCCATATTCCACGCAAATAGTAACAATTGGGTGAGGTCGTCATAATTACAGTAGACATAATATGTCCTAAGTACTAGCATGAGACAAAGACTGATATTATATAATGGTAAAATGGGTCAATTTAACTGGTATCTATCCATATGTGTATGTGTGTGTATATATGTATACATACAGATATGTGTATATATAACATATATATGCATACATATATATATCTATATAGGGCTGGGCATGGTGGCTCATGCCTTTAATCCCAGAACTTTGGAAGGCCTAGGCAGGTGGATGACGAGGTCAGGAGTTCAAGACCATCCTGGCTAACATGGTGAAACCCCGACTCTACTAAAAATACAAAAATTAGCCGGGCATGGTGGCACGTGCCTTGCAATCCCAGCAACTCAGGAAGCTGAGGTGGAAGAATCGTTTGAACCTGGAAGACGGAGGTTGCAGTGAGCTGAGGTGGTGCCACTGTACTCCAACCTGGGCAACAAAGTAAGACTCAATCTCAAAAAAAAAAATCTATCTATATATATAATTAATATAGTATTTAATAAAATACTTATCCAGCTATATGTATATATAACATCAGGGCTCCAAAATATATAAAGCAAATATCAACAAATTGAAGCAGGAAATACATAGCAACATAATTGTAACATCAAGATCCCATTTTCAATAATAAATAGAAAATTCAGATAAAATAGCAATAATAAAACAGAACTTAGAAAACATTATAGACTGTATTAATTATTTTGAATACACACGAAGCCCAAGAGTAGATAATTTATTAAAAAAAAAAAAGATTTGGCTCACAGTTTGGCAGGCTGTACAAGAAGTGTGCACCAACATCTGCTTCTGGTGAGGGTCTCAAAAAGCTTACAATCATGGTAGAAGGCCAAGAGTAACTGGACATACCACACGGTAAAAGACAGCAAGTGTGAGGTGAAGGAGCCAGGTTCTTTTAATGAGCCAGCTCTCTTTTGAATTAATGGAGTGTAAAATTTTGATTACAAAGAGGATGGTGCCAACCCATGCACAAGGAATTTTTCCCCACAAACCAAACACCTCCCACTGGTCTTAAATCCAACATTGAGAATTACATGGCAGCATGAAGTCCTCATGCCTATAACCCCAACACTTTGGAGGACCAAAGTGAGAGGGTCTCTTGGAGCCAGAAGTTTGAGACTAAGCTGGGCAATATAGTGAGACCCTGTTCCTACAAATAATAAAAATTAGCCAGACATGGTAGTGCATGTCTGTAGTCCCAGCTACTAGGGATGCTGAGGTGAAAGGATCACTTGAGCCCAGGAGGTTGAGGTGACAGTGAGCCAAAATCATGCCACTGCACTCCAGCCTGGGTGATAGAGTAAGATCCTGTCTAAAAACAACAATAAATACATTTTAAGTATACCAAAATTATACACCGTGTTTTCTGACCACAACTGAATAAAACTAGGAATTAAAAGCAAAAGTAAAACTGGCAAATCCAAATGTATATAAAACTAACTACAAAACTCTTCAACATATTCTTGCTCATGGGCCAAAAATTTAATTTTTCAAAGGTGTCAATACAACCTACAGTGGTGAACAAATTTAATATAATCGTTATAACAATCTCAACAGCACAGTTTTTAACAGAAATCATATGATTTGGCTGCATCCCCACCCAAATCTCATCTTGAACTGTAGCTCCCATAATTCCCATGTGTCAGGAGAGAGACAGGGAGAGGTAATTAAATCATGAAAGTGGTTCTTTCCTGTGCTGTTCTTGTGATAGTGAATAAGTTCCAGGAGATCTGATGGGTTTATAGAGGGGAGTTCCTCTGCTAACGCCCTCTTGCCTTTCACCATGTAAGACATGACTTGCTCCTCCTTTGCATTGTGCCATGATTGTGAAGCCTCTGACAAAAATACCTTTATGAGAGAACCAGGCCTCATGGCTTGAACCTGTAATGACAGCTACAAGTACATTAAGGTTGGAGAATTGCTTCAGGCCAGGATTTCAAGACCAGCCTGGGTTATGTAGCAAGGCCCCATCTCCAACGTAAGTGCCTTTAAGAGATCTTTAAGGTCCAGGGATGAAGTTGTGAAATTCTGCTAAAGCCAAATATTGAGGCGTGTTCTCTTCAGAAGGCAGGCTGTCGTTCTGGTGGCAAACTATGGGAACCCTGCTCTTGGCTACAGGACAGGAAATGGCCAACCCAACTTGGTCCTACTGAGAATTCTGGATTTACTCTGTAATTATTTCAAAATCCTTTCAGCCACAGTCTGGGAGAGGTTCTGTCCTTTCATAGGCCTGGAGGAAGACACCCGTTTATAGCCATGCAGGCAGGCCTGCAGACCCTGGCTTTTTTTTTTTTTTTTTTTTTTTTTGGGGGGCGGAGTCTCGCTCTGTCGCCCGGGCTGGAGTGCAGAGGCCGGATCTCAGCTCACTGCAAGCTCCGCCTCCCGGGTTTACGCCATTCTCCTGCCTCAGTCTCCTGAGTAGCTGGGACTACAGGCGCCCGCCACCTCGCCCGGCTAGTTTTTGTATTTTTTAGTAGAGACGGGGTTTCACCGTGTTAGCCAGGATGGTCTCGATCTCCTGACCTCGTGATCCGCCCGTCTCGGCCTCCCAAAGTGCTGGGATTACAGGCTTGAGCCACCGCGCCCGGCCGACCCTGGCTTTTAATGTGGTGCCTGAAGCAGTTCAAAGTCTCAGTTCCAGCTTCCTGGGCCACAGTTTATGGCCAGTTCTCTTTACCTAGAAACCAACACAGTGACCTGAGAAAATCCTCTGTGGTACTCAGCGAAGGCTGTACTCATTTACATCCCGATTTAAGGTGCATTATATACAGACCCTACTACAAAAACCTGCCCTAGTGTCTGTCCTACAGAGCAGTCTTGAAGGATATCCAATCTGTCCAAAAATAATATGGGGATTACAACTATCCAAGCCCCTTGTAACAAGCCAACTAAAGGTGGACCCTAGTGCAGACCCAGCAATCTTGTGACCAAGCTACAACCCCTCTCCATCACAAACCCAGAGGGAATCCCATCACCCTGGGGGCCCAATGGAAGAAGACCTTTACCTACTGAAACCAGTTTATAGCAACTTGAAGAGGTGTTTGCTCCTTCAAATTCACAGACACCAAATGCAAAATTATATTGTGCACCTTGTCAATGCTTCCATTTTAACATAGCACTGATGTGGCAGAATAATTAGTCAAAACAATTTTCAGAAAGCCATTGAAACTGAAGACAAATAAGTAAAAATTTGTTGTTTGTAGATGACATGATCTTATATACAGAAAACCATAAGCAGTGCATTAAAACCTAAGTTAATAAACTCAGTAAATGAGCAAAATATAAAACTAACATACAAGTATAAGTTATCGTCCCATACACTTAAAACAAACTATCTGATAAAATAGACAAAAAAAAAAAAAATCTTATTTACAATAGCATTAAAACAATAAATTTCTGACCAGGCATGGTTTGCTCACACCTGTAAACCCAACACTTTGGGAGGCTAATGAGGGCGGATCATCTGAGGTCAGGAGTTCGAGACCAGCCTGTCCAACATAGTGAAACCCCATCTCTACTAAAAATACAAAAATTAGCCAGGCATGGTGGCGAGCACCTATAATCCCTGCTACTTAAAAGGCTGTGGCAGGAGAATCGCTTGAACCTGGGAGGCGGAGTTTGCAGTGAGCTGAGACTTTGCCATTGCACTTCAGCCTGGGCAAGAAGAGTGAAACTCTGTCTCAAAAAATAAATAAATTTCAGAGAACAAATTTGACCAAGGAAATAAAAAATCTTTACACTGAAAGATATAAGATAGCTAGGAAAAGAAATAGAGAAGACACAAATAAATTTAAAAATGTTTTATGTCTATGAGTTGAAAGAATAAGATTCAATAAATATAGGTTCAATAAGCTCCCTACAAAAATTCCAGTGGTAAGTTTTTTTCACAGTAATGGAAAATACAAGACTAAAGATTACATCAAACTACAATAAACTTTGAATAGCCAAAGTGATCTGGAGGAAAAAAAACAAAGCAGAACGACATCATATTTTATAATTACAAATTATCTTTCAATAATATACTAAAAGATGAAATGTGCAGAAACATTAAAAAATTCAATGGAACAGAAACCACTATTTCAGACATGATGCAAAAAGAGAACTTAAGAAAAAGCTTAACGTAGAATTTTTTAAAATTATGCAGATATTTGTGTGTCCCTAAAAACAATGAAAAAGCAGTCAGACTGTACAGTCTCTTATATGCCGTGAGGACTTTGGCTCTCACTGTAAACTTGAAGGAAAATTACTGAAAGGAAAGTAGAATCTTTAGAGAATTTAAAAGCATAAGACAGAAAATTTAAAAGCTTTCTATGTGAGAGCAAAGAAAAAAAAAAATACAAACTCAGGCTTCCAGAAACTATATCCTTTGGAACACAGCTTCCCAAATGACATGTTAAGGACTTGCTTTCTCCTTGACCTTTGGATCTCTCATCTGGGTCATCTGTTGTATTGGCTTTCACTCTCACCTACCTGGGGGTTTGGCTACCATCTCATATCTGTTCATATTCCAGGGCTCTTTTCCTTGCTCCAGACAGGTGATTAGGTCTGGCTTAGAGACAGCAATACCTGTTTTATCAATAATAATATGCATCTTGTTCATATTCTGCAATTACCAACTTAGTAATGTGCTCAATAAAGAGAATGTTAATACAATATTCTTTTTTTTTTTTTTTTTTTTTTTTTTTTTTTTTTTTTTTTTTTGAGATGGAGTCTCGCTCTGTCGCCCAGGCTGGAGTGCAGTGGCCGGTTCTCAGCTCACTGCAAGCTCCGCCTCCCGGGTTCACGCCATTCTCCTGCCTCAGCCTCCCAAGTAGCTGGGACTACAGGCGCCCACCACCTCGCCCGGCTAGTTTTTTGTATTTTTAGTAGAGACGGGGTTTCACCATGTTAGCCAGGATGGTCTCGATCTCCTGACCTCGTGATCCACCCGTCTCGGCCTCCCAAAGTGCTGGGATTACAGGTTTGAGCCACCGCGCCCGGCCACAATATTCTAATACATTTATTCCAAAATACTAATTTATAACAGTTATTTCTAAATATTTAGAAAATACTACATATTTGTAGGTTCTTAATTCACTACTCAGAACTACTGAATAAAAAAATTGGTGGTAACAATTAGATTTTTTTTTTTTTTTTTTTTTTTTTTTTTTTTTTTGAGACGGAGTCTTGCTCTGCCGCCCAGGCTGGAGTGCAGTGGCCGGATCTCAGCTCACTGCAAGCTCCGCCTCCCGGGTTCACGCCATTCTCCTGTCTCAGCCTCCCGAGTAGCTGGGACTACAGGCGCCTGCCTCGTCGCCCGGCTAGTTTTTTTTTTTTTTTTTTTTTTGTATTTTTTAGTAGAGACGGGGATTCACCGTATTAGCCAGGATGGTCTCGAACTCCTGACCTCATGATCCGCCCATCTCGGCCTCCCAAAGTGCTGGGATTATAGGCTTGAGCCACCGTGCCCGGCCAGCAATTAGATTTTAAGGTGTGGGCAATAATATTTTATACCAGTAAATTTCTGAAATTATCACTAATCTAGAGTGAGGGATACAGATCAGCTCAGCAATGTGGAAAGTTCAGCTCAAGATGAAACATCTTGAAGAAATTTTTTTTCTACACTGACAAATCCTTATGATTTTCTTGAAAACAGGGATTTGAAACTCATTTATGCAAAGCATAATTATCAAAAATTACCAAATTACCAAAAAACGTTCTACAAAAAAACAAAAAACAAACAGAAAACAAAAATAAAGCCTTTAGAGTATATTAGGAATTGAGTATTGAAGTTATTCTCACCCAGGAAGACCAGGTTTCTGTAGTTCTCTAACATCACATTCCTATATAAATTCTGCTGAACAGTGTCCAGGCATTGCCACTCCTCCAGAGAGAATTCTACGGTCACATCCCTAAATGTCAGTGGTCCCTGAAAAACACACAAACACAGACACACATATATTTACCAAGTGGTCATGGACAGAATTTTTAATGTCACTCAAGGTGTAATTAGAGAGTAGAGAGTACAGGTTCTGCCTTATAGGAGTGACCAAAATTATCCAAGAAAATATTTTTTTAACCCAGAAATATTCTCTAATGTATTCTCTGACTCTAAAAAACACACCCCCATACACATTTACCAAGTGGCCATGGGCAGAATTTTTAATGTGTCTCAAGGTCAAATGAGAGAGTAGAGAACGGATTCTGACTTACAGAAAGTCTGAGTTTCTGCTTTTTTTTTTTTTTTTTTTTTAAGTTTCTGGATTTCTAACAAGTTCGCCAGTAATGCCAATGTTTTTGGCCCAAGAAGAATATTTTGTCAAACATCCACTAAGTAAAAGAGCCTGCGTTTTTCCTAGTATTGTTGGACTGTAAAAAAAAAGATGAGAGTTTTCACTTGCCAAAGACAGATATATGCAAAAAAAACTTAAGAAAGAGGGGTAGCTACCAGATAAAATGTGATGGTTTATTTACATCAGCTGCATAAAAATAATTTATTGTTGTGTGTGTGTGTGTGTGTGTTTTTGAGACAGAGTCTCGCTCTGTCGCCCAGGCTGGAGTGCAGTGGCGCGATCTCGGCTCACTGCAAGCTCCGCCTCCCGGGTTCACGCCATTCTCCTGCCTCAGCCTCCTGAGTAGCTGGGACTACAGGCGCCCGCCACCGCGTTCGGCTAATTTTTTTTTTGTATTTTTAGTAGAGACGGGGTTTCACCGTGGTCTCGATCTCCTGACCTTGTGATCCGCCCGCCTCGGCCTCCCAACGTGCTGGGATTACAGGCGTGAGCCACCGTGCCCGGCTTTTATAAAAATAATTTATAATGAAAAGAAAAATAATTAGCTTTCTAGTTAAAAAAAATCCGTCGCAGAGCTCCTTAACCGAGTGAATCATTAATATTACTTGCACTAGGACAAATTTTTATGATGTGCTGATGCACAAAAGAAGGACACAGCATCACCACTGTGACATTTTCTCCCAGAAGTAAATTGTAGTCCGAATTTAACCATAAAAAACCATCAGTTTATACCAAGTTCGAGATACAGATATCTCCCATGTTGTGTAATTTTTAATAGTGATTTTTAGTATTCTTTCTTTAGCACCCTAGAGAGCAGGCATTTTCTCATATTTTTTTCAGGATTTTCTGGGTAATAAATGCCATCCTCTTTAAATAAACACTTTCTTAATCCTGTTCTGTATAGAGTTAATGAATAACACAGATGGAACCTCAATATTACAAGTTTTCCGTCTTTCTTAAGAACTCCTTTATTCTTCCAATAGGAATCTTGAGTATTCACACCTTCCCAGCCACAAAGGGAACATTTTTAATACAGTAGATTATAAATTCATGAAGAGAATTCCGCACGGCATAGAAGGAGCCATGATGTAGAAGGCTTCAGTATATGGGAAAAAACATATTTTTCAGGGACCCTTGACTATTATAAGAATGTTTTAAAGTAGTTAAAACAAACTCATTAGGGAGGAAAAACACAAGCAGAGAAGTAAAGTTTGCATGTAAAAACGCATGGCATTTCAGAAGGCAGAGTGGACACAGCTCTTAATATGAGACATGTTTAGCTGAAAAAAAAAAAAAAAAGGCATTTTTTTCCTCCTTCCCCTCTGGAATTCCTGCTTAGATGAAAGTTTCTGCACTAATTACACCGGCATCTTGAGAATATGCCTTTAAAGGTGTCAGCACCACCCATTTACCTGCTACCACCACACCCACAGGCAGAAGGACCAGGAACTGCAGAAACATTCCATCCATTTCTGTCCTTTATACTAGTAGAGATTCAGGAACAATGAGCTTCTTTATGAATATAAAAATATAAGTTTTTTCTTTTCTGTCTTCAGATGCCCTCCTCTGCCACAGACACCAACAATTTCTGCTACAGTAATGGTAATATGGGCCACACTGCCTTGTCTCTCCCAAACCCAAACAGAACAGGCCCTGTGACCATCCTTTAGTGAAAAGGTTTCTACCTTAACTCTCATGAATGCCTTGAACCCTTCATTGTTGATTCTGACCTCATCTTGGAATTATATGAGGCACTTAATTAAAACAACATATATGTTTCCACCTAAAACAATAAACAAAACCTGTGGGAAAAGCTCAAGTAAGGATTTTTCTGCAAATTGCCCACGTAATCCTAATTAGAGGTCTGGGCTTATAACCACTTAGCTAAGCATTTAATCTCAAGCTTTTATGAGCTTACAAATCACTTAGTAATTTTGGCCCCACTCTATGTAATGTGATTCTGCAGGTCTGAAAAGGGTCCAAAATGAATGTTTTAAACAAGTCCCCTGTCAATGTTGATGTTACTCCCCCTGGACTCATGATTAGCATTAGAGAAAGCAGGCATAGCACAGAGTCCCTTACACTCAGTACTCTTGTCACAACACAAATACTTCTAGGGCAAATAAAGACAACCACTCTCCATCCTAAAGTTTCATATTCTTTACTGGCTCTGTAGAGTATACAGAGAAAATAGAAAGCAGTCATGTCTGAATAAGTCTGTGTTTAAATAACAACATGTACAAGTGTACTGATGGAATGTTTATTAAACATTGTGCTCTATGTGCTCAAGAGGATGTTACAGAGCACTGTGCTGGGAATAACACATTACGTGACTTAATCGTCATAACACCTTTGGAGTTGGTACTAAGTGTTTAATAATTTCCAGGATTTAGATAAAGGGCACAGCATTTTAATTTTTTTAGTTTCTCTGTCATTAACTTTTTATAAAATGTATAGAATAAAAGCTATATAGATAGATGAGAGGGATAAAGGAAAAATTTAATGTAGTTTAGAGGAATTTTTATTGTGTTTATATTTAATTTTTTGTGACTTGTGGAGCAACTACTGATTTCTAAGAATAGAAAACAAGTTGCTAAATGGAATGTCTCCACAAGCACTGGTTTTAATAAAAAATTTAAAAATTAAGACCCTAAAATACATACTTTATTATTCCCATTTACCTGCCTTTGGATTTCAGAAAATTATGAGCACCACTTCTAGAAAGATAGCAGGATTCACCAACCAAAATTCTGATCTTATTAAATCAGTTCTCCGAGGCAAGACTCCAGGGTGGGGACAGGACTAAGTCAAGTCTCCAAGTAGGAACTGAACAGAACTGAAGCAGGGAGTGGAGCCTATGTAGAATTTGTTCTCTATGCCACTGGGGTACTTCCAGTTCTGTTTCCTAAGCTTACCTAAGAAAAACTTAAATCCCACAGTTCATGTAACTTTAATCTTTTTTAGCTACTGCCCTGTCAATTTCATAATATATACTAATAATCCATTTAATCAAATCTCTTAAATTTATCTAGAATAATTTTACTAGAAGATAAATATGTATTCTTAGCAAAATAAAAGAAATAAAAATAATAACAATTCTTCTGTCCATAAACATCCCTTCAGGTGATGACATCAGAAGTCACAGCAATATCATTTATTTTTTATTTGTGTTACTTACGGCCCAAATAAACCCCAAGTTTATTTGCACAAATCTATTTATTATATCAACCATATGATGCTTAATTCATTGTTTATCCAGTTGCTAGTCTGGACTAAAAGTTCATGGATGGTAGGGACCATGATTGCTACATCTATTACTCTAATGGCCATATGAGATGGGAGCATTTAGTTTATCTGTTCGAATCTTCAGAACTTCTTTTCCTCCCAAGTACCAGGAATCTGAAGAAACTGTCATCTGGGTACCAACCAAAGACATCTCTTGAATGAGGGAAGGATGACCCATTTCTCTTACACTGAGACAGAAGCAGAGTTAACCACTCTTGTCAGTCTGACACAATTCTGCTCTGGAAATCCTCAAATGTCTCAAAGATGCCTAGGTGATTCCAAGAGGATTCCCAGTGACCGTGCACTGATGGCCCCATTGTAAGCCAGACAGAAGAGATTTAGGCTGATTCTAAATAGGAAATGGAACTGCCCTGGTAAAGCTCCAGAACCTGGATCACCTGTACTGATTTGCTAGCTTTTGGGTAAGAGGAAGGATAAAAATGTTCTACTCCAGTATCACATTTTACGCGTAGGAATAGTTGTGATCATGGCTGTGGATACTTCGTAGCCTTGATCTCTCACTCCTAAGATGCTTAATCTTTACTTACGGATTCTGCTATCAGATTCTATGTACACTGGGATCCTCTCATGTAACTGTAGCAGGTCACTGGACAAGACCTGAAAAGCTCAAACAGCCACACTATCAAAGGGGGACTTTAAGATGTCTATGTTGACATCTTACAATGCAGAAAATTCCTCCTGTTGGTTTTCATTACCTTCTTAATCTAAAACCTGGCCCTGTCTTGTGAATCTCAGGCAGGGTTCAGCTCTTATGTGCATATTCTTGGTCAGATCAAACTGGCTCTACATTCTTGGGTGTTACAGCAAGCGGAGTACAATCAAAGAGAGATGTTCTCCTAGAGGCTGTTCTAGCACATCCTAAGTAATATGTCTGCCTAAAAAGAAAAACCTGAGGCAACACAGATATAAGTAGACAGTTTATTTGTTCCACCCTTGAGGACTGTAACCTGGGAGCAAAGATTCAAGTTGCCTGGAATCTATACTTTGATTAGCAGCAGTTACAAGTGGATTTGTAAAGGCAAAAAAAAAAAAAAAAAAAAAAAAAAAAGAGGGACAGAGAGTGGGATGGTACAAAAATATTTGTTAGTAACAAACGATTTTGGGAGTGAGAGATCAAGGCAACAAAGTATCTAGAGTCATAACCACAACTATACCTACCTTTCTTATTTATTTACAGAAATAACATTGACTATGGATTGGATATACATCATTAAGGTTTACAGCTTAAGTCACAGTGTTCGGTGTCGCATTATTAGTTAAATTGATAGCTACTTGTGGCAATTGTAAATGGCTTCAAGAGATGATTACACAGCTTGAAGTGGGGAAAGAGACATAACTGTGTTTTGTTTTGTTTCTTTTGTTTGTTTGAGATAGAGTCTCACTCTGTCGCCCAGGCTGGAGTGCAGTGGCAGGATGTCAGGTCACTGCAACCTTCGCCTCCCAGGTTCAAGCAATTCTCTGCCTCAGACTCCCAAGTAGCTGGGATTACAGGCACCCACCACCACACCCGGCTAATTTTTGTATTTTTAGCAGAGACGGGGTTTCACCATGTTGGCCAGGCTGGTCTTGAACTCCTGACCTCGTGATCCACCTGCCTCAGCCTCCCAAAGTGCTGGGATTACAGGTGTGAGCCACCACACCCAGCCTGGGGTCTCATTTTAATGTCTCTCTGACTTTGACAACTAAAATGACTTGTATTCCTCAGATAAAAATCTTTTTATTTTCCAAATCTTAAGACCTAGATTCAGAATTTGGAGCTGCAGATTTAGGCTCTGGATGGGTGGAGTAGCAGTAGGTGTTACCTGCATATTTGTGGACATTTTAGCAAGAGGAGATAGTAGAAAGTGGAGATTCTCATGTCTACATGTCTACTCAGTGCACACATATTACTCTGATTGGATTTCTGAGCTCCATGTTCTGTGAATCAGTTTCAGGTCTGAAGATACAAGAGTCATTGAAAGAGGTAAAATGGTTGATTGCTGCCCTGTGAAGTTTGTAGAAATCTGGCCTAGCTTCTCTAGAAGTGACTGTAGTGGCCTATAGATACCAAGTAGGCAGATACATAATTCTGCTTGCATATTTAGGAGACAGCACATACTGTGTAGCATAATTGTGAGGTGACTGAAAGCCTGAGAGGGAAAGTCCCCTCTAGAGTAAAGCTTGGCTGGCACCTTATGTGTTTATATCATGTCTGGCAATTCTAAACAGTGTTTGGAATATATAATGAAAAGAAAAACTTTCTATAGCCCCAGAGAAACACAATGATAGAAGAGAAAGAAAATGGTTTTATTACACAATTAAACTAGAATGTGAAGTGCAGCATGGTCAATCTGCTTAAGAGACTGCAAAGACAGAAAGATGTTCATCATAATTAGTCCGTAAGTAGAAAAATTTACACCATGCCATACATAATTCATTCTAAATTCACCTGGTAATTGAAAAGGCCTTCCATGTATGCTACACGGTTATATTCAATGCCAAAATAAACTTATCACATCTTAATGACAAGAGGCAGTTTTGCCACTTGAAGCCTGATGCCTGCTGAAGGTAGGCTTTCACTCTTCTACAAAAATGGTTGATTAGGATGCTATCATTTTGGCTATTTACATTTTAAAACAATGGCTCTCTACTCCCTGAGGCTGGGCTAGAGCACTCCTGCTTGCCTTCCCCTGGTCACCAGTGTCCTCTCTTGACTCCTACCATCTGCCACTGAGGCACAGCCCACAGCACAGGGCTCACAGCTGGCAGCTCACATCTTATGCGAACCCCAATTGCCACAGCAGCACTCCAGTGCCACATCAGAGAGGGAAGCCTGAGCTGCAGGAGAGCCTGCAAACCTCCTGGGTAGAACTGCACCTTCACAATAAAGGGAATGGAAGAAGTGTTTCAGCCTCAGTGTCAATTTATAATGGTGACATGAAAAAACACTGCTGGATCTCCAGTATGAGTCTGGGTAGAGATCACTCCAAGACTCATCCCTGTGACAGCCCACCTCATTCAAAGATACTATGGGATACTCATAAGGCTTCCAAAACAGATACCCAAAGCATTTGAGAGAAAATCAGCTCTCAAATGAGCAAGATTATATTGAGAGAAATAAAGAAGTTAAAAGCATCTTAAGAAAAACTCAAATTAGACACAAGATTTATCAAAATAGCCAGAAAATATTCCCTTAAAAAGAATTTCTCTCTAAGCATCCAGAGTGCACAGCTACTCTCAGCATGAGAAACACAAGCATTATAAAGAAAGTGGGCATATTTTCAGCAGAATTTCATAAGGTTTCTCTTTCATCTCTGCTGCTTTCTCATCTCCTAGACATTGAATGGGGGATCTATGTTGAAATACATCTGACAACTTCCACCAGCACTTTTTTTTTTTTTTTTTTTTTGAGACGGAGTCTTGCTCTGTCGCCCGGGCTGGAGTGCAGTGGCCGGATCTCAGCTCACTGCAAGCTCCGCCTTCCGGGTTCACGACATTCTCCTGCCTCAGCCTCCCGAGTAGCTGGGACTATAGGCGCCCGCCACGTCGCCCGGCTAGTTTTTTGTATTTTTTAGTAGAGACGGGGTTTCACAGTGTTAGCCAGGATGGTCTCGATCTCCTGACCTCGTGATCCGCCCGTCTCGGCCTCCCAAAGTGCTGGGATTACAGGCTTGAGCCACCGCGCCCATCCCTCTCTGTTCATATAGTAGAACGTATTTGAGCTTGCAACATAGTTAACTAAAGAGCTATTATGGTTTTTGGATGGCCATGTCACCTGTGTTTGTCCTGTAATAGCAGCATTCCATGTTAGTGAAATACAAGACACTACAATTATGCTTACCTAAGAGTTATCCCTATTAGATAAACAAACATTTCAGACTAATATCTACTGTAACAATTTTGTAGTAAATTTCTTGAACATTAGATATAAATATCTAAGTATACATAATTTTAATGTACTAGTCATGATTAATGTAAAAAATTTTTTAAATGTCTGTAACCCCTGGGCGCTGTGGCTCATGGTTGTAGTCTGAGCACTTTGGAAGGCCGAGGCGGGCGGATCATCTGAGATCGGGAGTTCAAGACCAGACTGACCAACATGGTGGAATCCCATCTCTACTAAAAATACAAAAATTCACCAGACATGGTGACTGGTGCCTGTAATCCCTTGAAAGGCAGCTACTTGAAAGGCAGAGGCAGGAGAATTGCTTGAACCTCGGAGGCAGAGGTTGTGGTGAGCTGAGATCGTGCCATTGCACTCCAGTCTGGGCAACAAGAGTGAAACTCCGTTGAAAAAACAAAACAAAACAAAACAAAAAAAGTCTGTTATCATAATTCATTTAAAACACTTTATATTTCAAAAGTATAAATAACAATATTAAAATGCCTATTTGATTCATTGAAAGTAAATTTGTGGCCTTATATTCATACTATTGTAGAAAATACTTTTTTTTTTTTTGAAGTGGAGTCTCACTCTTTCACCCAGGCTGGAGTACAATGGCATGTTCTTGGCTCACCGCAACCCCCGCTTCCCGGGTTCAAGCGATTCTCCTACCTCAGTCTCCCAAGTAGCTGGGACTACAGGCACCATGCCACCACACCTGGCTAATTTTTGTATTTTTAGTAGAAATGGGGTTTCACCATGTTGGCCAGGCTGGTCTCCAGCTCCTGACCTCGTGATCTGCCGACCTCAGCCTCCCAAAGTGCTGGAATTACAGGTGTGAGCCACCATGCCTCGCTGAAAATACTTTTTAATGTATATAAACACAGGTTGTCTACAAACACTATACATAACTATGCTAATTGTTCTGAAGTAATAAACAGAAACCAAAGTACAACTAAAAACTTCACTGTTTATATACTGAACTTCAATTTATATACTAAACTGCTTTCTTTTGGCAGTGTGAGTACTTCAGCCTGAAAATATTGGATAATTACCTTGGACAATCAGTTTTCTGGTAAAAAAAAAAACTACTCAGTATCTTTTAGTCTTTATCATTCTGTATTGCTAACTTTAATCCTATTTTTGTGCTCCACTTTTGTGTGTTTTTAAAATGAGCTTTGAGCTAAACAAATCTGTGTCGACTTTAAAAGACTAAAAATAAACGAAAAAAAACTTTGCCAAAGCAAAAACAAAGCAATGGATCTGAAGTCCTAGGTAATGACAACCCTGAGTAAAAAAATAATGACAAGGCTGGGCGTGGTGGCTCAAGCCTGTAATCCCAGCACTTTGGGAGGCCGAGACGGGCGGATCACGAGGTCAGGAGATCGAGACCATCCTGGCTAACACGGTGAAACCCCGTCTCTACTAAAAATACAAAAAACTAGCCGGGAGAGGTGGCAGGCGCCTGTAGTCCCAGCTACTCGGGAGGCTGAGGCAGGAGAATGGAGTAAACCCGGGAGGCGGAGCTGCGGAGCTTGCAGTGAGCTGAGATCCAGCCACTGCACTCCAGCCTGGGCCACAGAGTGAGACTTCGTCTCAAAAAAAATAATAATAATAATAATAATAATAATGACAAAAGGTTTACTAAGCTGTCAATATAATGTATGTGTATTTCAAAATAACAAAGATAAATGTACACATCATCTAAATGCTTTAAGATGCTAAATGCTTATTTCAAGGTAGAAGAATAAAGCTTTTCATTTCTAATATTTTTTTCTACAACAGCCAGGTTTTCTGGATGTGTTCTTGAATTCTTGGACATCTGAATCTCAGTAGACATTGGATTCAGGCATCTAAGGAGTAGCCTTGGGCACACTTTGTGCACTTAAAAGAATTCTTATGGGGAAAAAAGCAGAAGAGAGAAATGTGTTATTAAAATTCCATGGGTACACATGAATAAAGCAAGTTCTTAGAGACCTATGAAGAGACTATAATTCTGACACAACAGTAGGAGACTACAACACCCCACAGAAACTATTAGACAGATCCTTGAGACAGAAAATAAACAAAGTATAACAGGACCTAAACTTGACACTTGACCAAATAGTCCTAATAGATATCTACAGAACTCTAAGTAAAAACAACATAATATACATTATTCTAATCGCCATGTGAAACAAACTCTAACATTTACCACACAATTAATAATAAAACAATACTCAGCAAATACAAAAATCCCTACATTATACCAACCACACACTGAGACAACAGATTGTTGAAAATATAATTCAACTACAAAGAAAGCCACTTGAAAACATACAATTATATGAAAATTAAACAACCTGCATTTAAATGACTTTTGGGCAAATAATGAAATTAAGGCAGAAATCAAATTGTTGTTTGAAACAACTAAGAATAAAGATACAACATACCAGAATCACTGCAACACAGCTAAGGCAGTTAAGAAGGAAATTTATAACACTAAATGCTCACATCAAAATGTTAGAAAGATCTGAATTTACTGACCTAATATCACAAAATAAAGTATGAGAAGCAAGAGCAAACCAACTCTAAGCTAGCAGAATGCAAAAAATAACCAAAAGCGGCTCTGAACTGAAGGAGACTTAGACATGTAAAACTATACAAAAGATCAAGAAATCCAGGAATTAAATCTTTGAAAAAAAAATTGATAAGATAAACTACTGGCTAGATTAATGAAGAAAGAAGAACCAAATAAACACAATTAGAAATGACAAAGGGACATTACTACTGACCCCACAAAAATACAAATAACTATTGAAGTCTACTATGAACATCTCTATGCACACAAACAAGAAAATCTAATAGTAATAAGTAAATTCCTGGACAAATATATCCCGCCAAGACTCAACACAAAAGAAAATGAAGCCCTGAATAGGCCAATAACAAGCTCCAAAATTGGATTAGTAATATATAGCCTACCATCCAAAAAATGCTGAGCACCAGAGAAATTTGCAGCTGAAATCTGTAAGATGAACAAAGAGGAGCTGGTACCATTTCTGCTAAAAGTATTCCAAAAAAAAATGAGAAGGAAATCTTTCCCAACTCATTATATTAGAACAGAATCATTCTGATACTAAAACCTGGCAAGATAAAATGGAAAAAGAAAACTTCAGGTAAGCCGGGCACAGTGGCTAGCCAGGAGTGGTGGCTCACACCTGTAATCTCAGCTCTTTGGAGGCCAAGGCGGGCAGATCACCTGAGGTCGGGAGTTCAAGACCAGCCTGACCAACATGGAGAAACCCCATCTCTACTAAAAATACAAATTATCTAAAAAAAAAAATTATCTGGGTGTGGTGGCGCATGCCTATAATCCCAGCTACTTGAAAGGCTGAGGCAGGAGAATTGCTTGAACCCAGGAGGAGGTTGTGGTGAGCCAAGATTGCACCACTGCACTCCAGCCTGGGCAACAAGAATGAAACTCTGTTTAAAAAAAAAGAAAGAAAACTTCAGGCCAATATCCTTCATAAACATTGATGTAAAAATTCTTAGCAAGGTTGGGCGCAGTGGCTCATAACTGTAATCTCAGAACTTTGGGAGGCCGAGGCAGGTAGATCACAAGGTCAGGAGTTCAAGACCAGCCTGGCCAACTTGGTGAAGCCCTGTCTCTACTAAAAAAACAAACAAACAAAAATTCACCACTGCATTACAGCCTGGGCGACAGAGCGAGACTCTGTCTAAAAAAAAAAAAATTAAGCCGGCGCAGTGGCGGTTGCCTGCAATCCCAGCTACTCGGGAGACTGAGTCAGGAGAACAGGAGAATCACTTGACCCCAGGAGGCAGAGGTTGCAGTGAGCCGAGACCGCACCACTGCACTCTGCCTGAGCAGCAGAGCCCTCTGTTTCCAAAAAAAAAATCCTCGGCAAAATATTGGGTAATCAAATCCAACAGCCAACAGCATGTCAAAAAGCTAATCCATTATGATCAAGTAGGCTTTATCTCTGGGATGTAAGACTGGTTCATCATAAACAAATCAATGTGATTTATTACATAAACATAATGAAAGACAAAAACCACAAGATTATCTCAATAGATGCAAAAAAAAAAAAAAACTTTCAACAAAATTTAACATTGTTTATGTTAAAAGCCCTCAACCAATTAGGCATTGAAGGTACATACTTCAAAATAATGAATTATCTATGACAAACCCACAGCCAACATACTGAATGGACACAAGCTGAAAGCATTTCTCTTTTAAAAATGGCACGAGACAAGAATGTCTTGTCTCACCACTCCTATTCAGCATAGAATTGGAAGTCCTGGCCACAGCAATCAGGTGAGGAAAAAAAAAAAAAATGCCTCCAAATGGGAGGAGAGGTTGTCAAGCGATCTTTGTTTGCAGACAATATGATTCTGTATCTAGAAAAGACTATAGTTGTGACAGAAAAGCTCTTTAAACTGACAAACAACTGCAGAAAAGTTTCAGGACACAAAATAAATGTACAAAAATCAGTAGCATCCATGTACATCAACAATATCCGAGCTAAAAGCCAAATCAAAAACAAAATCTCATTCACAACTGCCACAGAAAAATAATTATCTAGAAATACAGCTAACCAGAGAGGTGAAAGATCTCTATGACAAAAATAAAAAAACAAAACAAAACAAATTGTCAGAGATGAAAAACAAATGGAGGCTGGGCGCGGTGGCTCAAGTCTGTAATCCCAGCACTTTGGGAGGCCGAGATGGGTGGATCACGAGGTCAGGAGATCGAGACCATCCTGGCTAACCCGGTGAAACCCCGTCTCTACTAAAAAAAAAACACACAAAAATCTAGCCTGGCGAGGTGGCGGGCGCCTGTAGTCCCAGCTACTTGGGAGGCTGGGGCAGGAGAATGGCCTAAACCCGGGAGGCGGAGCTTGCAGTGAGCTGAGATCCGGCCACTGCACTCCAGCCCGGGAGACAGAGTGAGGCTCCATCTCAAAAAAAAAAAAAAAAAAAAAAAAAAAAAAAGAAAGAAAGAAAAACAAATGGAAAATCATTTTATGCTCACGGATAGAAAAGATCAATATCATCAAAATGGGAATACTGCCCAAAGAAATATACAGATCTAATACTATTCCTATCAAACTACCAAAAATATTCTTAACAGAACCAAAATAATCTATTTTAAAATTTATATGGAACAAAAAAAAAAGAGCCCAAATAGCCAAGGCAATCCTACACAAAAGGAACAGAGCTGGAGGCCTTACATTACCAAATGTTAAACCACAGGGCTACAGTAAAAAAAGCAGTATGGTACTGGTACAAAAACAGGCTCAGAGACCAAAACAACAGATTAAAGAGTCCCAAAATTATTCTGTACACCTACAACCATCTGATCTTTGACAAAGCTGACAAGAGGAATTTGAGAAAAATTCCTTATTTAATAAATTTTGCTGGAATAACTAGCTAGCACTACATAGAAGATTGAAACTAGACCCCTCTCTTACACCATATATAAAAATCAACTCAAGATTGATTAGGCCAGGCACCGTGGCTCACGCCTATAATCCCAGCACTTTGGGAAGCCAAGGCGGGCAGATCGGCTGAGGTCAGGAGTTCGAGACCAGCCTGGCCAATATGGTGAAACTCCATCTCTACTAAAAATACAAAAATTAGCCGGGCGTGGTGGTGGGCACCTGTAATCCCAGCTACTCAGGAGGCTGAGGCAGGAGAATTGCTTGAACCTGGGAGGTGAAGGTTGCAGGGAGGTGGAGGTTGCAGAGAGCCGAGATAGTGCCACCTCACTCCAGTCTGGCAACAGAGCAAGACTCCATCTCGGCAAAAAACAAAAAGAAAAAATAAGCAAAAGACACCAACAGATACTTTTCAAAAAAAGACATACATGTGGTTAACAAGCACATAAAAAAGTGCTCATCACTAATCATTAGAGAAATGCAAATCAAAACCACAATGAGGCATCATCTCACACAAATCTGAATGGCTATTATCCAAAACTCAAAAAAAATCACAGATGCTGGTAAGGTTGTAAAGGGAATGTTTGTACACTGCTAGTGGGAGTGAGAATTAGTTCAACCATTGTGAAAAGCAATGTAGTGATGTCTCATATAAGTAAAAACAAATTACCATTTGACCCAGCAACCTCATAATTGGGTATATACACAAATAAATAAAAATTATTCCATCATAACACATGCACATGCATGTTCATTGCAGCACTATTCACAATAGCAAAGACATGAAATCAACCTAAATGCCTGTCCATGGTAGACTGGATAAAGAAAATATGGTATAGGCAGGTATGGTGGCTCATGCCTCTAATCCAGCACTTCGGAAAGTCAAAGCTGGTGGATTGCCAGAGCTCGGGAGTTTGAGAGCAGCCTGAGCAACATGGCAAAACCTCATGTCTACAAAAAATAGAAAAAGAAAAAATTAGTGGGTGTGGTGGCATGTGACTGAAGTCCCAGATACCTAGGGGGCTGAGGTAGGAGGACTGCTTGAGCTCAGGAGATTGAGGCTTCACTGAGCCTAGATCACACCACTACACTTCAGCCTGGGTGAAAGAGTAAGACCCTTTCTTCAAATATAAATAAAATAAAAGAGTCAATAAAAACAAAATATGGTACACAAGCATCATGGAATACTGTGTGGCCATTAAAAAAGAAAGAAAGAAAGAAAGAAAATCATGTCCTTTGTAGCAACATGGATGGAGCTAGAGACCAGTATTCTTAGAAAACTAATGTAAAGACGGCCGGGCGCGGTGGCTCAAGCCTGTAATCCCAGCACTTTGGGAGGCCGAGACGGGCGGATCACGAGGTCAGGAGATCGAGACCATCCTGGCTAACACGGTGAAACCCCGTCTCTACTAAAAATACAAAAAACTAGCCGGGCGAGGTGGCGGGCGCCTGTAGTCCCAGCTACTCCGCAGGCTGAGGCAGGAGAATGGCGTAAACCCGGGAGGCGGAGCTTGCAGTGAGCTGAGATCCAACAGATTCTGTCTCCAAAAAAAAAAAAAAAAAAAAAAAAAAAAAAAAAAAAAAAAAACTAATGTAAAGACAGTAATCCCAGCACTTTGGGAGGCCAAGGTGGGTGGATCACCTCAGGTCAGGAGTTCGAGACCAGCCTGGCCAACATGGTGAAACCCCGTCTCTACAAAAATACATAAATTAGCTGGGTGTGGTGGCAGTCGCATGTAATCCTAGCTACTTGGGAGGCTGAGGCAGGAGAATCGCTTGAACCAGGGAGGTGGAGGTTGCAGTGAGCCGAGATTGTGCCACTGCACAATCTAGCCTGGGAGACAGTGCAAGACTCTGTCTCAAAAACAATAATAATAGTAATAAATATAATTCATGTTACCATTTATAAGTAAGAACTAAATAATAAGAATGCATAGACACAAAGAGAACAATAAATACTGAGGTCTAGTTCATGGTAGATGATGGGAGGACAAAAAAGATCAGAAAAAATACCTGTTTGGTGCAATTTTTAGTATCTTAGTGACAATACAATCTGCACACCAAACCCCCATGACACAATTTTACCTATATAACAAACCCGCATGTGTACTCAGGAACAAAAAATAAAAGTTAAAAGGAAAAAAAATCCATGAGTTTGGGAAAGTGCAATGTAGGAGATAGGACTGGTTTGTACTACAGATCGCGGCCCAGGTGTGACTCTACTCTAATTTATTTCTGCATTCATGCAGGCAGATGAGATTATGGACAGGTGGTCCAGAATCCTAGGTTGGTGGAGAAAACAGGTTGCTGCTGCAGATTCAGTGTCTGGGGGTGAGGATATGCCAGGAGACTTGTAGACATTTGTGGGTTTTTGGCAAAAAAAATTAGGATCAAAAATGCTGTGGTGAAATTCCTGAGGGTGACGTCTAGCCCTGGGAGTGGTGTAGACACCTCAATGTCTAGTGGGTGTGTTTGTGAGTGGGTAGAAATCCTGTGCTGACAGCTGTGGAAGAAGGGAATCTGCTATCAGAGCTTCTTTCCTCTAAGTTTTCAGTCCTCTCTCACCCTGGGAGGAGACTTAGAATCACAAAACAATGTGACAGAAAAGCAGAGCCTCCCAGAGTTTCATGTCAGGCCAGGCCTCTGTGGTATCTTTCTTCTGGCACCAAATCTGTAGAGTCTGCTGAACACTAATATTCTCCAACATCAACTCATTGTCTAAGATTTGCATTCTGAAACCACCCATTCAGCACAGACCCTGTTTCAGGACTCAGTCGCACAGTATTCTCCTTACTGCAGATGTCAGTAACAAACCCAATGAACCCATCTACGCTCCTGAGCTACTGTTTAAAAATCCGGGACTCCCACAACCTCCCTCAAGTTCAATGATTTGATAGAGCCACTAACAGAACAAGCAAAACAACATAGTTATGTTGACCAGTTAATTATAAAAGATACAACTCAGAAAAAGCAAAATGGAATAAATGTATAGGACAAAAAAAAAAAAAAAAAAAAATGGGTGGGGAAAGATGAAGCACATAGGTAATCCAGGTAAATAGCTGTGATTACTAAAATTCTCCATCCTTTGTGTGCTCCAAGAACAGTTTATGGAAATAAACACCTTTTCCATTATAACTTACATGGTGCCCTTTTTTTACTGATCACATAGCCAGACACAGACTCTGCACATTTTCTTCTTTTACTCATATAAAAATCAGTTAAATTTGCCCAGGCATGGTGGCTTATGCCTGTAATCCCAGCACTTTGGGAGGCCGAGGTGGGTAGATCACCTAAGGTCAGGAGTTCAAGACCAGCCTGGCCAACATGGTGAAACCCCGTCTCTATAAAAATGCAAAAAATTTAGCCAGACATGATGGCTGGTGCCTGTAATCCCAGCTATTCAGGAGGCTGAGGCAGGAGAATTGCTTGAACGCAGGAATCGGAGGTTGCAGTGAGCCGAGATCATGCCATTGCACTCCAGCCTGGGCGACAGAGCGAGACTTCATCTCAAAAGATCTAAACTCTAGTTATTTCATCCTCAATTTGCCATTTCCCTCACACCTTCTTTTTAATCTGTTTGCTCCTCCTTATGAAAGAAAGTCCTTGTCTGCCTAACCTTTGCAATCCTTAAAGATATTATTGTTAGTACTTCCTCCTGTTGCAATACTCCTTTGGAATTTTTTTTTTAACATAAATCTAACTTTGTTTATATTTCACAAAGTCTAGAAACTATCTCATAACAATAACAACTTCATCTTCAGTAAGACTGTCTGAGACCCCTTCTATTTTAACCTTAACTGAATCTGCCTGCGGATCCCCAGCTTTCCAGGGCTCCATAACGTCTCTCAGGATAAAGGCTTCTTTCATGGCTGGGACATCTGCAGGGGCGGCTCCCCAGAAAGAATTAACTTGGCCTTTAATAACCTTTTTTTTAAGGCTCAATATTAGCCTTAGCTTAGAGTCACTGGGCTCAAGTTTTAGTTTCTATGACAGAGTTACTCACTTGGTTTTTTTATTTCACTATTTCTCTACCCACTTAGAGAATCCAGGAGGCAGAAATTATTTCTGTTTTTTTTTTACCAACATCTGATTAGCTTAACAGCAATGTGTCTCTAAGAAAAAGAAGCTGAGTTGGGTGAAGACAATTTTAATGTCTTCGAAAAAGAAGTACAACAGGAGACTCCTCTCAGCCCTGGGGCAGCCACCTTCTTTCTTAAGAGGCTATACTCCGTAACTCAGGTTGTGATATAAGGAAAAAAAAAAAGACCCAGTAGCTGATATTCACTAGACACTCTAGCAGATATAGCCATGGTGCGTATCTTGGTTTATCCCCAGAAAATACTGAAGCCCAGGACCAAGAACAAAACTACAGGATGGGTGAAGACGTCTCACTTCATAGTTTCCAAGGGGAAACTTTGACCCAAAAACACTCTGATAAGATCTCTGTGCCTATACAACATAAAAGCAAGGAGGAACAATTGTTTTTTTCACCCTACAGCGTCAGGGAATTATACTTCGCTTTCTTTTCATGGAAAGTATTTACAAACAGATAACAAATATTTTTAAAGTGTAATCCAATGCTTTATCAAAAAATGATTAATTAAAACATGGTATAAAAAATGTAAATTGAAGGACGAATAATTGATAATGTGAATTAGAGAGGGAAAACTGGCATTCGGGAATGTCAGAAGAAACTGAAAATTTAGTATTTAATTATTTACTATTTTTGCAAGCCACAGTTAGGCTGAAGAAATGATGGGGGGCGGGGCGGTGGTCGGTAAAACTGGAGAGTCTGCTTGGGACACATATAAAAAATGCAGCAGAAAAGGCCGGGCGCGGCTCACGCCTGTAATCCCAGCACTTTGAGAGGCTGAGGCAGGCGGATCACTTGAGGTTAGGACTTCAAGAGCAGCCTAGCCCACATGAAACCTCGTCTCTACTAAAAATACAATAATTAGCCAGGCATGGTGGCGGGTTCCTGTAATCCCAGCTACTCCGGAGTATGAGACAGGGGAATAGCTTGAACCTGGGAGGCGGAGGTTGCAATGAGCAGAAATCTCGCGCCTGCACTCCAGCCTGGGCAACAGAGTGAAACTCCTTCTCAAAAAAAAAAAAAAAAGGAAAAAAAATCAGCGGAAAATTAGTCTCCTGTGGCTTGTGAAAATAATTAAGTGGCAGGCAACTAGACTAAGGTGGCTCTAGTCCCTGGATTTCTACTTTAAAGAAATTTAACTCAAATACATGTTTTGTTTTGTTTTGTTTTTTGAGATGGAGTTTCGCTCTTGTTGCCCAGGCTGGAGTGCAATGGCGCAATCTCGGCTCACTGCACCATCCACCTCCTGGGTTCAAGCGATTCTCCTGCCTCAGCCTTCCTAGTAGCTGGGATTACAGGCATGCACTACCATGCCCGACTAATTTTGTATTTCTAGTAGAGACGGGGTTTCTCCGTGTTGGTAAGGCTGGTCTCCAACTCCCGACCTCAGGTGATCCGCCTGCCTGGGCTTCCCAAAGTGCTGGGATTACAGGTGTGAGCCACCGTGACTGGCTTCAAATTCATGTTTTTATAAATTACTAAATTGGGGGAAACAAAATTGAGGTTTAGCCAACTATAGACTACCAATTAACCTGATTACATAACAAGGAAATGTCCACCTTGATCGCACAAATTAAGAAACTATGCAACTGTACCTAACCAATTATTGAATTTGATTTTCTTTATCGCACCTTATAAAAGTTTTTTCTTCAAGTCCCTGCTATGGACGACAAATGACAAACATAGCTGGGTACTCTACAATTTTTTTTTTTTTTTTTTTTTTGAGACGGAGTCTTGCTCTGTCGCCAGGCTGGAGTGCAGTGGCGCCATCTCAGCTCACTGAAACCTCTGACTTCCTGGTTCAAGCGATTCTCCTGCCTCAGCCTCCTGAGTAGCTGGGATTAAAGGCACGACACCACGCCCGGCTAATTTTTGTATTTGTAGTACGGGCTGGGTTTCACCATATTGGCCAGAATGGTCTCGATCTCCTGACCTCGTGATCCACCCGCCTCGGCCTCCCAAAGTGCTGGGATTACAGGCGTGAGCCACGACGCCCGGATTTTTGAATCACTCTTTAATTAAAATCTTTAATGTTTTTGCGGTGACTTCTGTGCATTTTTAATAAGAGAAAAGGGAGACTCAGAACCCCACAGACCAAAGCTCTTCCCATTCACGAACCCCGCACCCCGGGTCAGGATTCTCCCGTCTACCCTCCCGTGGTCCCTGCACAATATGGGGAGACGAGGCGCTGCAGGTGCTGAGCTGCCGAGAGAGGGCTCCAGGCCAGGGCAGTCACTGCGCAGGGAAGAGACAGGACGCCCGGGGTCCCGGCTGTCAGGGCATCCGCCATCTTATGGCTGACGGGGACTGAGGTCGAGCTGGCCAAGGAAAACTCGGGGGCAGATTGTGGAGCTGACTGCGAGGAGGCCTGAGTCCCGCCACAGCCACTTCCCACCGGTTCCCACTAGCCCTTTCCCCTCTCCCGGGATGTCGGACCCGGCACTCTCACCATTTCTAGGCTTCCAGGCGGACCTGGCATCTTAGCTGGGGATCTCCCAACGCCTGCAGGTCACAGGGCCACAGAGGCTGGGCCTCTTGGAGAAGAGGACACAGACCAGGGAAGACGAGACCTGCAGCTCTGGCTGCAGCCAGAGACAAAGTCCCGGCCAAATCCGGAAGCCGCCCTGTCCGCTCCAGCTTTGTGTCTGATTGGACGGTTTCCAGCCCAGCGCCCCTGATTGGATAACGTTTAAGGCCCCGCCCCTTTAGACCCTGAGTGACAGGAGACGTGATCTGATGCTAGGCTGAATGAAGAGTGACAGCCTAAGATGGAGCCTTTTCAGGCAGGGCTTCTTCCCTGAGTTAAGCCAGGCCCGACCCAGAGGTATTTGAATTTAACCTTGTGTGTAAGGTCATATGCGTTTATACATAATACATTATATGACCAAGCGCAGCGACTCACGCCTGTAGTCCCAGCTACTCGGGAGGTTGAGGCAAGAGAATCGCTTGAACTCGGGAGGCAGAGGTGGCAGTGAGCCGAGATCGCGCCACTGCACTCCAGCCTGGGCGACAGAGTAAGACTCTGTCTCAAAATAATAATAATAATAATAAAAATGCTATATGTTTACTCACAAAAAAAATAATAACAATTATTTTAAAATTTCAGCTTTCCTGAACTTCCTGGCTTCTGGTTGTTTGATCAGGCAGCCTGAGATTTTAAGAAGGAGGTAATCATGGCCGGGTGCAGTGGCTGACACCTGTAATCCCAGCACTTTGGGAGGCTGAGGCCGGCAGATCACCTGAGATCAAGAGTTCGAGACCAGCCTGACCAATACGATGAAACTCTGCCTCTACTAAAAATACAAAAATTAGCCCGGCGTGGTGGCGGGTGCCTGTAATCCCAGCTACTTGGGAGGCTGAGACAGGTGAACCCAGGAGGCGGAAGTTGCATGCAGCCAAGATCCCTTTGAACTCCAGCCTGGGCAACAAGAGCAAAACTAAACTCCATCAAAAAAAAAAAAAAAAAAAAAAAGAGGCAATCTTCTAAAATAGAATGTGAGCCAAATGTGAATTTTAAATTTTCTAGTAGCCAAACTTTAAAAAGAAAGAAGAAACAGGTCAAACTGATTGTAACCCAATATATCCAAAATATTACTATACGATCAATGTGTAATTATTAATGTAGCATGTATATAGTTGGAACCATATCATTGGAACTAAGTCTGGATTTTTTTGGGAGGGATTTTTTTTTGAGATGGAGTTTCACTTTTGTTGCCCAGGCTGGAGTGCAATGGCATGAACTCGGTTCTCTGCCTCCTGGATTCAAGCGATTCTCCTGCCTCAGCCTCCTGAATAGCTGGGATTACAGGCATCTGCCATCATGCCCAGCTAATTTTTGTATTTTTAGTAGAAACGGGGTTTCTCCAAGTTGGTCAGGCTAGTCTGGAACTCCCTACCTCAGGTGATCCACCCGCCTTGGCCTCCCAAAGTGCTGGGATTACAGGCGTGATCCACCGCACATGAGCCACTAAGTCCGTTTTTTGCCTTTCCAGCACATCACAGTATAGACCCAGTCACATTCCAGGCACTCAGGAGCCACACATGAAGTGCACCTCTGATATTATGCAGGTGAAGGGCCTGAACAAATTTATTCTGCCAGTGTGAAGGAAGGGCCTCTTCCTAACAACATCTCTCTTTAGTTTCGAGGATGGAAAACATAGTGGCCGTAAAAAGAGCAGAGGGCAGCAGGAATAAATTAACCACAAGTAGACAACTGCTGGCCACCTTTGGCCCACCTTCCTTCCAGAGATCAGAAAGGGAACAAAGGATGATAGGTCTGGAGGAGAAGAAAACTTTAAGTCTTCATATCTGTATATACTCTTGACTTGCAATGTTTATATATAGAAAAAATAGATTAAACACAAACACATTTTGCTATTTGGCCTTGAACCTAATCATTAGGCCTCCTGGATTCACATGATTCTCGTGCTTCAGCCTCCGGAATACCTGGAATTACAGTCGTGTACCACCATGCTCAGCTAATTTTTTTTTTGTATTTTTAGTAGAGATGGGGTTTTGCCATGTAAGCCAGGCTAGTCTTGAGCTCCTGGCCTCAAGTGATCTGCCCACCTCAGCCTCCCAAAGTGCTGGAATTACAGGCATAAGCCACTGTGCCTGGCTATGATAATTTTTACATTTATGGTTTAGGTGATGTGTCCTTCTTCTCTGCCAGGCCGCTGCCAAAATGTGGGATGCTGACATATCCCTGGGCCTAGCACCTAGGTAATGTGACTCTTGTATTTTGCATAGGTCCCACATATTTTGAGTACTGTGACATATGACTAGACCAAACACCTAGAAGATGGAGGCACCTGTCTATGCCCTGTAAACAGGGTGTTAGCCCTACCATTCTCAAGAGCCTCATGACTTATCTCTGTATTCATCACCTAGGAGATGTGACTCTCCTCTGCTGCCTGCATCCTGCCAACAGGAAAGATTGTGACATAACATTTGACTCTGAAACAAGGGTGATGTGTTTTCTTTTCCAGGGTCCTGTTCACAGGGAGTGAGTCTTGTGACATATCTCTGGGCACAGCACCCACGTGCTGTGACTCTGCTGCCTGTGCCCTCCTTTCAGAACAGGAATGTAACGTATCTCTGGCCAAGCACCCAGGTGATGTGACTCTTCTTTCTAGTTTCTGCCGTGAGAAAAGATTGTGACATATCTCTGGCCTAGCACCAAAATGATGTGACTCTCTTGCTCACACACTCTATGCACAGGTGGGATTGTAAAATATATATTTTTTCAGCTCATAGGTGAGATAACTCTCATACCTCAAATCAACAAATAGGGGACATACTGTCTTTCAAAGCTAGGCTTAGAGAAATACATAAGATTCTGAGTCTCCTCCTTGTATGAAGGTCATAGTGGATTACCACTCTCCTATATCATATAAACCCTTGGTGGTACAGAGAGTGTCATTGCAGGGCCCAGCACACAGGTGACATTGCATTTCTTGTATACACACTGCATCATCTATTAGGATTGTCACCTGACACATGGACAGAGCCTACTGGTAAGGTCTTGAATCTCACACGTGGATGCAGTCTACAGTTGAAATTGTGATTGTCATAGTTGAACATCCAGCTGAACTTGAGATGGTGACTCATTTCTAACCTAGCTCCTCAACAGGTGAGAACTCTTTTATCTGGAACCAGCCAATTACAGAGATGTTGACTCTAATACCTGGGCTTAGAACCACAGGTACAATCATGGGTCCATACCATCATGAAGGTCACAGAGCAGTTGGCAACTCTCATTAATACTGTAGAAAGCTCTTGGGTGGTATTGAGAGTCTTAGCAGAGCCCAGCACACAGGTAAGACTGTGAGGCTCACATGCACACCCAGCCAATAGCAAAACTTGTCACCTTTGCATGTGAACACAGCCCACCGTTGAGGTCCCAAGTTTTCCTCGTGAAAACAGTCAAAAGTTGGAAAACTGACTCATATGTGGATTTGGTTCAAAGGTGAGTTGGTGACCCCCAGACCTCTATCCAACACACCTGTGAGTCTGTGGCTCCAGTGAGCATTCGTAGTCTGCACGAGAAATTGAGACTCTCACAAACAAATCAAGTACACCATTGAGATTGTGACTCTTGTACTTAGACCCAAAATACAGGAGGTGTTGACTCTCAAATTTAGAACTGGGACATGTGTGAAATTGTTAATCTAATTTCTAAACCATCCTGCAGGTGTGATTGTGACATATGCCTCTGCTCAGTACTTGAGTAATTTGACTATCCTCCCTGGGCCCAGTTCATAGTTGCAATTGTGATATATTGCTGAACCCAGCAAATAGGTGATGTGACTCCATACTCCTGCCTTGGTGCTGCCCACAGGGGGCATTGTGACATATCACTGGGCCTTGCATCCAAGTGATGTAAGTGTCTCCCTTTAACCAGCCAGTAGCAGAGAGTCTGTGTCTCTTTGCAAGGCTTTGGCAAACAGATGAGTTTCTGGGTCTTCTTTTTATAAAGACCATGCAGAATTGGCATTTGCTTGCATATTGTGCAAAACTCTTGGTTGGTACAGAGAGTGTCATGACAGAGCCCGACACACAGTTGAGGTTGTGTTTCTCATATGCACAACACAGCAACCCTTAGGATTGGAACCCCCCCACACACACACATATACAGAGCTCACTGCTGAGGTTCTTAATCTCATAAGTGGATACGGCCTGCAGTTGAAATTGTGATTGTCATATTTTAATATCCAGCCAGAGTTGAAATGACTAGATATTCACACATGGCTCAATGGCTATGAGCTTCCTGCAGCTCATAGGCAGGTAAGAAATCTCTTATCTAGACTCAGCCAACTGGAGACATGTTGACTCTCATACCTGAGCTTAGGGCCACAGCTCAGGGTATGATCATGGGTCCATACCAACATAAAGTTCTCAGACCAGATTGTAACTCTCTCCTTTTTTTTTTTTTTTTTTGAGATGGAGTTTTGCTCTTGTTGCCCAGGCTGGAGTGCAATGGTGCGATCTCAGCTCACCACAACCTCTGCATCCTGGGTTCAAGTGATTCTCCTGCCTCATCCTCCCGAGTAGCTGGGATTACAGGCATGTGCCACCACACCCGGCTAATTTTGTATTTTTAGTAAAGACAGGGTTTCTCCATGTTGGTCAGGCTAGTCTTGAACTCATGAACTCAGGTGATCTGCCCGCCTCAGCCTCCCAAAGTGCTGGGATTACAGGCTTGAGCTACCACGTCCGGCCAGCAACTCTTATGCATACAGTGTAAAGCCCTCAAGTAGGAGAGATTATGTCCGTCCTAACAGATCTCAGCACACAGGTGAGATTGTGACACTCACGTGCAAACCCAGCTGACAGTAATGATTGTCATCCCTCCACATGAACACAACCCACTGGTGAGATTCTGAATCTCAAAACCAATAAAAGTTTCAAAAATTGAAAAATTGACTTTCATCCTTGAATCCAGTGTACAGATAAGCTGGTGGCTCTCAGACCAAGATTTAGCACCCCTGAGACTTGAGAGACTGTGAGTCACTTAAGAGACACAGTCTAGAGGATGGATGGGAGGTCTCGTACACAGATCAAGTCCACAGTTGAGACTGTGACTCCTGAACATAGATGCAACATAAAGGAGGTGTTAATTCTCATATCTGGAACCTCGACATGTGCAGGACGGTTAATTTCATTTATGGACCTTCCTGCAGCTGTGATTGTGACATACGCCTCTGTCCAGCACCTGAGTTTTTTGACTCTCCTGCCTGGGCTCAGCCCACAGATTGGACTGTGACACATCGCTGAACCCAGGATCTAGGTGATGTAAATTTATTCTCCTGCCTTGGCGCTCCCCACAGGAAGCACTGTGATATATTACTGCAGCTAACATAGGGGAACCATAACCAGGTTATGTGACTCTCCTGCCTGTCCCTTGCCTACATGGGCCATTGTGACATATTGTTGGGTCTAACGCCCATGTCATGTAACTCTCTTGCCTAGGTCCTGCCTACCGGAAGTATTGTGACATATCTCTGTGCCCATCACACAGGTGATGCGACTCTCTTCCTGTGGGGTTCCTGTTTACAGGGAGTATTGAAGGAGATTGCTGGCCCCAGCACCTAGCTGATGTGGTTTTTCTCTTCTTTCTAGGTTTTGCTCATGGGGAAGATTATGACATATCATTCGGTCCAACACCAAGGTGATGTTCCTCTTTTGCATTGGCCCTGCCCTCAAATAGCATTGTGACATATTGCCAATCCCAACAGCCAATCCCAACAGATTGATGTAAGTCTTCTGCCTGGACCCCATTAACAAGGGGCATTGTGATGTACCTCTGGGCTCATGAACTATTTGATGTGACTCTTCTTTCTTGCCTAGGCTTTCTCCATAGAAGATATTGTGACATAACTCTGGGCCCAGCAGCTAAGTAACGTGGCTTTTTTCTTCTGCTTGGACCATGCCCACAGAAGGTATAATGACTTATCACTAAGCCCAGCACACATGATGCAATTTTTTTGCCTGGTCTTTGCCGACAGAAATCATTTTGACATATTTCTGAGTTCATCACCTAGTTGATGTGACTCTTCCTATTTTCAGACTTGTTCACAGTGGAGATTGTGACATATTGCTGGGCCCAGCTCATATGTGATGTGATTCTCTTCTCATGCCTGGGTGCTCCCCACTGGAGTGATTGTGACATATAGGTTGGCCCTGGCCCTAGTTTATGTGACTTTCCTCTTCTTCCTTAGCCCTGCTCACCTGGGGCATTATAACATATCTGAGCCCATCACCTAGGTGATATGACTTTCTTGCCTAATCTTCTTCTCAGGGGGTAGTGTTTTATGTTGTCAAACCCAGCAACTAGGTGATATGACTCTTCTCTACTGCTTGGGCTCTGCCCAATAAGAAATTGTGATGTATCACTGGGCCAATGTTTTGTAATGCTCCTCTCCTCCCTGGGCTGTACATACATTGCTATTGTGACATGTCTGGGTGCAATGTCTAGGTCATGTGAGTTTCCTGCATGGGTCCTGCCCACAGGGGCATTATCACAATGTCACATATTGATACTCTCACAAATAAACAGAGCACACTTCTGAGGTCCTGACTCTCACACACAGATGCAGCTCAAAGTTGGAATTGTGATGGTCACATGTAAACATCCAGCCACAGTTGAGATGGTTATTCATTTCTAAACCTAGCTAATAGGCAGGGGAGAACTGTTCTATATAAACCCAGTTACCCAGATACCTGGGCTTAATTTCACAGGTACAGTCATTGCTCCATACCAGCATAAAGGTCTCAGAGTGGAATGCCACTTTCATGTATATCATATAAATTCATCAAGTGGTACAGAGATTGTGCTAACAAGACCCAGCACACAGGTGAAATTGTGACACACATACTCACATGCAGATGACAGTAAAAACTGTTGTCCTTCCACATGACAGCCCTCAGTTGAGGTTCTAAACCTCACACCCAGAAGAACTCACAAGTTGAATAATTGACTCTCATACATGGATTCTGTCCACAGGTGTGTTGATGACTCTTAAGACCAAGATAAACACACTTTAGAGGCTGTGACCCCACCAAGGGGACACAGTTTGCAGGAGGGATTGAGTCTCCCATGCAAGGGTCCAGTCTACGATTGAGACTGTGACTCACATACTTTTACCTGACATACAGATGTTGACTGTCATACCTAAATCCAGGACATTTGGGAGACTGTTAATCATATCTGTGGACTTTCTTGCAGGTGTAATTGTGACATAACATTCTGCCCATCACCTGGGTGATTTCACTCTCCTGCATGACCCAAGCCCACAGATGTGATTGTCACATATCACTGGACCCAGCAGCTAGGTGATGAAATTATATTTTTCTGCCTTGGTGCTGTCTGCAGTGGGGTTTGTGATGTATCACTAAACCCAGTACCCAGGTTTTGAGACTCTTCTGCCTGTGCCCTGCCCAGATATGCCATTGTGGTATACTGCTGCATCCAACACTATGGTCATGTAACTCTCTTGCCTGGGCTCTGCCTACAGAGGGAATTGTGACATATCTCTGCACCTATTACTCAGGTGATGTAAGTCTTTTCCTACATGGTCTCTGTTCACCAGGGGGATTTTGACTGATTCATAGGTCCAGCACCTAGCTGATACGACTATTCTTTTTAGGTTCTGCCTGTAGGGGAGATTGTGACATATCACTGAGTTCAACATCAAGGTGATGTTTTTCTTCTGCTTTGGCCCTGCCCTTGAAAGGCATTGTGATGTATTGCTGAGCCCAGCACCAAGGTGATGTCCAGCTCTTGCCTGAATCCTGCCCACAGCAGGCAGTGTGACTTATCTCTGCTCTGGGACCATCAACAATTTGATGTAACTTTACTCTTTTACCTGGGCTTTTAGCATAGGAGAGATTGTGATGTATCTCTGAGCTCAAGACATAGGTGACATGACTGTCTTCTTCTGCCTGGGTCATGCCCACAAAAGGGAGAGTGATTTTTCACTGGGCGCAGCACACAGGTGATGTAATTCTTCTTCCTGGTCCCTGCTCACTGGGGTTATTATGAAATATCTTTAGGCCCATCACCTAGATGATATGACTCTTGTTTTCTTCCTAGGACCTTTTGACAGAGAGGACTGTGATATATCACTTGGCCCAGCACCTATGTGATGTGACTCCTCTCATAACTGACCCCTGCCATCTAGGGTGATTGTGACATACTTATTTACTCAAAACTTACTTACTCAAAACTTACTTCCTATCCACAGATTACTTCCTATCCACAGATGGGATTACTTCCTGCTTACTTCCTATCCACAAATGGGATTACTTCCTGCTTACTTCCTATCCACAGATGGGATTGTGACATATCTCTTTGTTCAGATCATAGGTGCAATGATGACTCTAATACGTCAAATCAGCCAATAAGAGATATGCTGTCTTTTCTAGCTGGGTTTAGAGAAACAGGTAGGATCCTGGGTCTCCTGTTTCCATAAAAAGAATATCAAATTGGCTGGGTGCAGTGGCTCACGCCTGTAATCCCAGCACTTTGGGAGGCCGAGGCGGGTGGATCACGAGGTCAGGAGATCGAGACCATCCTGGCTAACATGGTGAAACCCCATCTCTACCAAAAACACAAAAAATCAGCCGGGTGTTGTGGCAGGTGCCTGTAGTTCCAGCTACTCGGCAGGAGAATGGAGTGAACCCAGGAGGTGGAGGTTGCAGTGAGTCGAGATCACACCATTGCACTCCAGCCTGGGCGACAGATAGAGACTCCGTCTCAAAAAAAAAAAAAAAAAAAAAAAAAAATCAAATTACCAGTCTCTTGCATATGGTATAAAGTAGTTGGGTGGTACATAAAATGTCATCATATGGCCCAACACACAAATGATACAGTGTTTCTCATAGGCACACCCTGTGAACCGTTAGAATTGTCACCCTCACACATGAACAGGGCCTACTTTTGAGAACACAGGTAAAACTGTGACTCTCCTATGCACACTCAGCCAACAGTAAACATTGTCACCCTCCCACATGGAAACGATCAACTGTTGAGGCTGTGAATCTCACATGTGGAGGTAGTCAAAAGTTGGAATTGTGACTCTCATACATGGATCTGGTCCACAGGTAGAATGGTGACTCAATGACCAGGATTCAGCACACCTGTGAGGCTGTGATTCAGATATTGAGACTCAGTTTGCATTTGAAATTGTGTCTTCATGCAGGGATACAGTCTACCATTAAGATTGTGACTCATGTATTTGGACCCAACTTAAAGGAGGTCTTGACTTTCATACCTGGAGCCAGAAAATGTATGGAATTTTGAACCTTATTTCTGGACCTGCTTGCAGGCGTGACTGGACCTTTGTCCAGCACCTGAATGATTTGACTATCCTGCCTGGTTAAAGCCCCAAAATGGAATTGTGACATATGCCTGGTCAAAGCATCTAAGGTATTTTACTCTCCTGCACAGACCCTGTCCTCAGGGAGAATTGTGACATATTGCTGGACTGATCACCTAGGTTATATAATTATTCTCTCCTGCCTGGGCCCTTTACACAGGGTGGATTGTGACATATTGCTGTGCCCTTCATGCAGATAATGTGACTTTCCTGCCTGAACCCTGCTCACAGAAGGCACTGTGAAATACTGCTGGACCCAGTACCCAGGTTATGTGACTTTACTGCAAGAGCCCCGTCCACAGAGTGGACATTGACATATTTTTGATCCAGCATTCAGGTGATCTGAATCTCTTGCCCTGTCCATTCATAGAGGTTAAATTTTGACATATGTATTTTCAAGCTTTTAGGCATTACAGTCAAGCTTGTATGTGAACCCAGCCAATAAGAGTAATTTTGACTCTCTTAGCTGTATTTTGGACAGTGTGTAGGGTCCTGGATCACCTATTTTTAGAAAGGTCACAGAGGTTTATAAAACGTATGCATAACTGGCTAGGTGCGGTGGCTCACACCTATAATCCCAGCACTTTGGGAGGCCGAGGAGGGTGGATCACCTGAGGTCAGTAGTTCGAGACCAAACTGGCCAATATGGTGAAACTCCATCTCTACTCAAAATACAAAAAATTAACTGGGTGTGGTGGCATGCAGCTATAATCCTAGCTACTTGGGAAGCTGAGGCAGGAGAATCGCTTGAATTCGGGTGGCGGAGGTTGCAGTGAGTTGATATCATGTCATTGCACGCCAGCCTGGGTGACAAGAGCAAGACTCCATCTCAAAAAAAAATTATACATAACCTATAAATACTTTGTGTGCTACAGAGAATGCAGTAATAGGGTCTACCACACTGGTGAGATTGTGAGTTCTCACAGGCATACCAAGCCAACAATTAGGATTGTCATTTCCAAACATGAAAGAAGCGTACCAGTGATGTCCTGAACCTCACACGCAGATGCAGTCCACAGTTAAAATTCTGACTGTCGTATGTAAATCTGGGAACAGGCTGAATAGTGACTGATTTCTGGACCCAGCTCAGGCACAGTGATTAGTTGCATACCTGGACCTAGCCAATAGGAGACATGTTGACTCTCACAGTTAGCCTTCAAACAATGGATGAGGTCCTGGGCTTTCTACTTTTATGAAAGTCACAGAAGATTATAAAACTCATGTATATTGTGTAATCCCTTCCAGTGGTACAGAGAGTGTCATAACAGATCCCTGTGCAAAGTTTAAATTGTGATTCTCATAGGATCACTCAGCCAACAGTGAGGACTGTCATTCTCACAAATGGACAAAGACTACTGGTGAGGTCCTGAGGATCACATGTGGATGCAGTTCACAGTTGAAACTGGGACTGTCATATGTGGATCTGGCTACAGGTGGAATGGTGACTCATTTCTGTACCCAACTCACAGGCACAGTGAGAACTCTCATACCTGGATCTAACCAATAAGAGAGATGTTAGCTGTCATTCCTGGGCTTAGGACAATGGGTAAGATCATGAGTTTATACCAGCACATAGATCCAAGAGTGGATTGTGACTCTCAGGCATACCATATAACACCCTTGGGTTGGACCAAGAGTGTGGTAACAGGACCCAGTGCACAGGTGAGATAGTGACTATGGTATGCACGCCCAGTTCACAGTAAGAATTTTCACCCTCTTAAATAGCCACAGTCCACTGTTGAGGTTCTGAATCTCACACTCAAAGGAGTTGAAAGTTGGAATTGTGACTATCATATGAGGATCAGGCCCACAGATGAGATAGTGAATGTTGGACCAAGATTCAACACACTGGTGAGGCTGTGACTCTTCTACCAGGACACAACCTAAGAATTGAGGCTCTCATGCACAAATCCAGTCTATCATTGAGATTCTGACTCACATACTTAAGACCCAACACTCAGAAGATCTTGACTATTATCCCTAGAGCTGGACGTATTTGGGATTGTTTATCTCATCTCTGAATCTTTCTGCAGGTGTGATTGTGGCATATGTTTTTGCCCATACCCTGAGTGATTTTAGTTTCCTGCCTGAGCCCAGCCCACAGATGGGACTGTAACATATACCGAGGCCAAGCAGCTAGGTAATATGACTCTTCTCATCTGCCTGAAACTTTCCCTTAGAAGTGACTGTGACATATTTCTGAATCCAGCACCTTGGTGATATGACTCTCCTCTCGTGCCTAGGCCTTCCCCACAGGAACGATTGTGTCATATCACTGAGCCCAGCACCTAGGTAATGTGCTTCTTCTGTTGTAGTTCTCCCCACATGAGACATTGTGACATATTTCTGGACCAATTATATAAGTTAAATGACTCTTCTCTTCTGCTTGGATCTCACTCGCAGAAGAACTTATGACATGTTGTTGGACCCAGCACCTAGGTAATTTGAGTCTTCTCTGTTGTCTGGCCCCTGTCAATAGAAGGGATTTTAAACTATTGTTTAACCTAGCACATAAATTTTGTTACTCACTTCTTTTGCTAAGCCCTGCTAACCATAGGAATTACAACATATTGCTGAAACCAGGATAATGTGACAATCCTCTCTTGCGTGGGCCTTGCCCACAGTGGGCATTGTTACATATTACTGGTCCCATCTTCTAAGTAATGTGACTGTCCTCTTCTGCTTGGGAACTGCCAACATGAAAGACTGTGACATATCACTAGGCCCAGATCCCAGTTGATGTGACTCTCTTCTTTCTTGATCCCACTCATAGTGCAGATTGACATATTCCTGTCCTAGCATCCAAGTGATGTGACTCTTCTGCGTGGTTCCTACCTACAGGTGGGATTGTGACATACACCTGGGACATGCTCACTGGTGCAATGACGACACACATACCTCAACCCACAAAACAGGAGAAATATTGATTTTCTCTGCTAGGTTTAGGGCAACAGGTAAGGTCTTCTGTTACTTGTGTGAAGGTCAGAGAAAAGTACAATATTCATGCAAATTGTATAAAGCTTTCAGTTAGTACAGAGAGTGTCATAACAAAGCCCAGCACACAGGTGAAATTTTGACTCTCAAATGCACACCCAGCCAATAGTTAGAAATTTTACCCACACACAAGTCTTTAGCACACTGTTAAGGTCCCATATCTCACATGTAAATGCAGTTCACAGTTGGAATTGTGACTGGTATATGTGGATCTAACCACAGGTAGAATGGTGACTCACTTCTGGACCCATTCTGACAGCCGCAATGATGACTCTAATACCTGGATGCAGCAAATTAGAGAGAGGTTGACTCTAATACCTGTGCTTAGGGCAACGATACAGTCATGGATCATACCAGCACAAGAGTCTCAGAGCAGATTGTGACTCTCAGGAACATTATACAAAGCCTTTGAGTGGTATACAGAGTATCATAACAGTGCCAATCACACAGGTGGGACTGTGATTCTTGTATGCACACCCACCAAAAAGTAAAAGTTGTCATACTCCCAGATGGATACTGCTCACCTTTAAGGTTCTGAATCTGACACTAAGAGGCAGTTGAAAGTTAAAATTGTGACTCTCATACATGGATCTCATCCACAGGTAGGGTGATGACTCTTGGGAAAGAATTCAACATGCCCATGAGCCTGTGACTTTCATACCAGGGCACAGTCCTTGGGTGGGATTGGACTCTCACGCACAGATCCAATATATCACTGAAATTATGAGTCCTGTACTTGTACATAACTCATAGGAGGTGTTGATTCTCATGCCTAAAGCTGGGACATGTGCAGAATTATAAATCTAACTACAGGGCCTTCTTGCATGTGTGATTTTTACATACCCATTTGCCTAGCATTTGAGTAATTCCACTCATCTGTGTAGGCCAAGCCCTTAGATGGTGTTGTGACATGAATTGAGTCAAGAATCTAGGTGATGTAACTCTCCTTCCTGGGTGCTGCCCTCAAAGGAGATTTTGACATATTGCTGGGCCCAGCACATTAGTCGTGTGAATCTTTTCTCCTGCCTGGTTCCTACACACTGGGAGCATTGTGGCATATCACTGGGCCCAACACCTAGGTGATGTGACTCTCCTCCCATATCTGGCCCCTGCCCACTTTAGGGATTGTGACTTATCACTGTGCCCAGCACCCAGGTGAAGTAAATATCCTCTCCTTTTTGGCTTCTGCATACAGGGGGCATGGTGACATACTGCAGTGCTCAACATTATGATAATGTGATTTTACCGCATGAGCAATGTTCATAGAAGGGTATTGTGACATACAACTGGACCCAGTACCTAGATAATGTGACTCTCCTCTCCTGCCTGGGCCCTGCACATAGAGCAAATTATGACATATTGCTGAGTCTAGCACCTAGGTGATGTGACTCTCCTGCCTTAGCCTTGCTCACAGGGGACTTTTTGACATATCTCTGGGTTCATCACCTAGATGATGTGACTCTCTTCTTCTGCCTGTGCTTTCCCCACAGGAAAGCCTGGACCATATCACTGGGTTGAGCACCCAGGTAATGTGACTCTTTCTCTGTGCCTTGCCCACAGGGAGCATTGTGACAGTTCACTAGGCCCAGCATTTAGGTGATGTGACTGTCTTGCCTGGGTCCTGCCCATAGGGGAACTGTGAAATATTTCTGGTCCAGCGCCCAGGGGATGTGATGCTGTAGCCTGGTCTCTGCTCAGGTGGAATTGTGACATATACGTACGCCCAGCTAACAGGGATGAGGAGGACTCTTGTACCTGTACTTAGCTAATAGGAGAGATTGTAACTTTCATAGCCAACGTTAGGGCAACAAGTAATGTCCTGGGTTTCCTAATTGTATGAATATCAAAAAGGATCGCATCATTTACTCATATTGCATAAAGCACTCGAGTGTACAGAGAGTATTGTAACAGGGCTCAGCACAGAGGTGAGATTGTGACTCTCATATGCACACCCAGGCAACAGTTATAAATGTCACTCTCTCACATGGACACAGCCCGCTGGTAAGATCCTGAATCTGACTCATGAACACAGTCCACAGCTGGAATTGTGACTATCATATGTGGATACAGTCACCAGTCAAATGTGGACTCATGTATATAATGACTCTACGAACAACAGAAATAAAAAAGAAATCTCTTGTATGCACTCATGGGGTACACTTATATGTAGAGAATTTTGCTGCCAACATGATATACAACAAAACTTTCACCTTGATAGGTAAAAGATGAAGGGCTAATGTGGGTGAGAAGTTTTAATGAAACATTTGTTGCCTCATAATATCAGAAACACAATATTGATCCACTGCTTTTAACCTACTTCATAAGTTAAAAATAACTTCTTCAGAATGGGTTAAAGAGCATTGCCAGCAGGCCATTACTTTTCTGAATGGGCATCATTTCTTAGATCATTTTTTCCATGGCTAAGCATAGATGAAGCAATGGTCAGAAATTTATCCCCCAAAATAGGGCTCTATAGCAGATTATAATGTGAAGGCTATGGTTACACAAAAGGGTGTTAAATGTTGTTAGTAAAGTTGTGCTAAATAAGATAATTTCTTTTGATTACTTACTGGATAAACAGAGAACTACCTTTGTAGTTGCTAATACTTGTAGTTGCACATGGTAGAATACATTGGGCATTACAGAGATGCAGTTGTAGGGGATTAATGAACAGGCTGCTTGGTTGAAATGAGTAGATCATTATCTAGCTAATTATTTAATCTATTTAATTTTTGTTGGTTGTTCATGAGGGCCTTGGCTAAGAAGCATGGTTTGAACTCTTCTTCTTCTTTTTTTTTTTTTTTTTTTTTTTTGTGATGAAATCTCGCTCTGTAGCCTAGGCCGGAGTGCAGTGGTGTAATCTTGGCTCACTGCAACCTCTGCCTCCCTGGTTCAAGCGATTCTCCTTCCTCAGCCTCCTGAGTGCCTGGGATTACAGGCGTGTACCTCTGCACCTGGCTAGTTTTTAGTATTTTCAGTAGAGACTGGGTTTCACCATGTTGACCAGGCTGCTCTTGAACTCCTGACTTCAGTTAATCTGCCCACCTTGGCCTCTCAAAGTGCTAATATTACAGGCATGAGCCACTGCGCCCGGCCAGTTTCAACTCTTGGTATTATCCTCCTGATAATCAAAATAGTAGTCTCCCTACTGCACCGTATTCTCTCAAAAGTTATAAAGGTTCACATGTAGTCATCTCTAGAATGTCAAATGGTCTCTCTTTAACTGGAATGACAGAAACTCAAAGACATATGTGACCATGAAGACGCCATAACCTATGAATAACATTATAAGGGCAAAAACCCTAACTAATGGACATTGAGAGTGGCACTAAGGCCCTGAGTTTTGGTCACACTCTGACTTACATAAGAACTTTACCAAAAAAGGAGAGTTTTAAAAACAAAGTTGCCCAGAACGCTAGCTCACCTCTGTAATCCCAACACTTTGGGAAGCTGAGGAGGGTGGATCACGAGGTCAGGAGATCGAGACCATCCTGGCAAACGGGTGAAACCCTGTCTCTTCTGAAACTACAAAAATTAGCTCGGTGTGGTGGCAAGTGCCTGTAACCCCAGCTACTCTGGTGGCTGAGGCATGAGAATTGCTTGAACCCAGGAGGCGGAAGTTGCAGTGAGCTGAGATCATGCCACTGCACTCCAGCCTGATGACAGAGTGAAGCTCCATCTCAAAACAAAACAAAAGTTATTGGAGTCCATCATTCTAAACTGAGCTTGTGTACTAGTTCCGAACAGACCAAACCAAACCAAAATGAGTCACTTGTGCTAAATGTGACATAATCAAACTGAAAATTTAAGAAAATAAGTAGATCCTAAAACAGGCCAGGTTTACATTTTTCTTCTGGAAACAGGAGATTTCAACACAAGATAGCCCCCTCTAACCTTTCAAAAAATAAATAATAGGCCGGGTGTTGTGGCTCATGCCTGTAATCCCAGCACTTTGGGAGGCTAAGGTGGGCAGATCTCCTGATGTCAGGAGTTCAAGATCAGTCAGGCCAACATAGTGAAACTCTGTCTTTACTAAAAATACAAACATTAGCCAGGGGTGGTGGCGGGCGCCTGTAATTATGGTTAATTGGGAGGCTGAGGCAGGAGAATCACTTGAACCCAGGAGATGGAGGTTGCAGTGAGGTGAGATCATGCCATTGCACACCAGCCTAGGTGACAAAGCCAAACTTCATCTCAAAAAAAAAATAAATAAATAAATAAAAATAAAAATAATAAAATAACCTGAAGTCCATGTTTCCACTTAAAAAACCTCACAGGATTTGACACTAAATAAGTACTTTTTTTTTTTTTTTCTTTTTGAGACAGAGTCCTGCTCTGTCACTCAGGCTGGAGTATAGTGGCATGATCTTGGCTCACTACAACCTCCATCTTCAGAGTTCAAGTGACTCTTCCACCTCAGCCTACCAACTAACTGGGATTACAGGCACCTGCCATCATGGTGTGTCCAGAATTGGTTCCTTCTGGTGGGTTCTTGGTCTCGCTGACTTCAAGAATGAAGCCGCAGACCCTCATGGTGAGTGTTAGAGTTCTTAAAGATGGTGTGTCCAGAGTTTGTTGCTTCTGATGTTCAGATGTGTCTAGAGTTCCTTCTGGTGGGTTCATGGTTTTGCTTGACTTCAGGAGTGAAGCTGGAGACCTTCGCGGTGAGTTTTACAGCTCTTAAAGGTGGAGTGTCTGGAGTTGTTTGTTCCTCCTGGTGGGTTCGTGGTATCACTGACTTCAGGAGTGAAGCCGCGGACCTTCGCAGTGAGTGTACAGCTCATAAAGGTAGGGAGGACCTAAAAAGTGAGCAGCAGCAAGATTTATTGTGAAGAGCGAAAGAACAAAGCTTCCACAGTGTGGAAGGGGACGTGAGTGGGTTGCTGCTGCTGGCTCAGGTGGCCAGCTTTTATTCCCTTATTTGGCCCCACCCACGTCCTGTTGATTGGTTCCTTTTACAGAGTGGTGATTGGTCCATTTTACAGAGTGGTGATTGGTGCATTTAAAAACCTTTAGCTAAACACAGAGCACTGGTTGGTGTGTTTACAATCCTTTAGCTAGACAGAAAAGTTCTCCAAGTCTCTACCTGACCCAGAAGCCCAGTCAGCTTCACCTCTCAATCCCACCTCTAAACAGGACACTCCAACTGCTGTCGGGAATTGGGCGATGACTGCTCTAGCTACTTCCTGTTGGATAATGGCAAAGAAGGGGCCCTGCAGTTGTAGTATTCTCCAGAGGGGAACTCTTTAGGCCAGTCAAAGGGCCAGAAGCTCGGTCCAGGGGTCCTCAGTAGAAGTTATTAGTTGAGCTCATTTGGGGTTCCATTTGTAAGACCATCTGTAGCTTGATGGCCTCAATTCTAGAGAAAACAAATTTGACAAAGAGGTTAAAAATACAGGGCCTGAAGGTGAGTAATAGCAAGATGGCTGCCACGGGACCTAGAAAGGGGAGAAGTCATGTTGCCCAACTCCAGAGGTTGGTATAAGAGTTTGAAAGGCATTGTCTGATTTCAGAAGCCTTTTCCTGTAAATACTGGTCAGGCAGCATCTTGTGCTATCCCTGACTGGTTAGTGTAAAAACAACACTCTTCCCCTAAGAAGGTGCAGAGTCCTCCTTTCTCAGCAGAGAGGTCTAGGCCTCGGCGGTTTTGGAGAGTCACTGTTGCCAAAGAGTCTATTTGGGATTGTAGTTACTACCCTTACTGGATAGATTTTGTTATTTCTTGCAAACTGAGAAATCCTTTGAGAGTGTGTGGTAGCAGGATAATACGTTACACTGTTAACTTTTAGCAAACTTTAGTTGAAAACATTGTAAGTTTGGGATTTTAATTTTTCTTTGCTATTAATAAGACCTCGTTTGGTCCATATTAACTTAGAATTGGTATAGATGGCTTCTTCCTGATTCTGTAAGTACTTTAAGGTTTGGCTGAGGGCAAACAACTTGCAGGTTAGAGCAGACCAATTATTAGGCAATTTTCCTAACTCTGCTTCTGTAAGAGTTTCCTTTTCACTTACTGAATATCCATTGTGTCTTTTCCCTTTAATCACCCAAGACTGTTTATATATCAAGGTAGATTTCAGTTTAGTATGTGAAAAAGAAACCTATTGAAAAGCAGTCTTACACTGCCAAAACCAAATTTATCATCCTGTCCTGAAGGGAGTTCCTCCTAAGTCTGGTCAGACCTTTGTATGGTAATTAAGATTTAGATCCCCTGTTAAGAAACCTGCTGGGTTAAGGATTTTTGATAGGAAGGCTATGGGTTGTCAGTGGCCTTGGTGCTTTGCACTGACAACAATGTGGTATTGGAGTGTTATAGGGTTACAGAGAAGACCTTCAATGATCAATTATAGGTTTTAAATTTACCCTGGCTTTTAAAGGAATAGGCACACTTTTTTTTTTCCACTACTTATATCTCTGTCTTTGACTTCTTCTTTGTCTGTCTCTCTCTCTCTTTCTCTCTGACGCCCTGTTTGTCTCTTCCTCTCTCTGTCTCTCTCTTTAACTCCTTCTTCATCTCTGACTCTCCCTCTCTCTGTCTCCTTCTCTTTGTCTCTGTTTCTTCCTCTCTCTCTTTGCTTCCATCTTTGACTTTGTCTCTCTCTCTTTCTTTCTGTCTTTTCTCTTTGCTGGTTTTGGCAGTGTAAGACTGCCACCTCCTTGGGTTTTTGCATTGTGTTGCAATAACTCCATGGTTTCCTTGTGATATTTAATGCGGGTTCCCCCAGAGGTTAGGAACTCCTTTGCTTTCTATACTGCAGCATGAGCATGTAGGATTAGATAAACACACTTGCTATCTGTATATACATTTATTCTTCTTCCCTCTCCCAGTTCTAAGGCTCGGGTAAGTACCACTAGTTCTGCTAACTGGGTGCTAGTCCCTAGGGGAAGAGGCTTACTTTGAAGTACTGTCACTATGGCGCCATTGCTGGCTCGGGTGGCCAGCTTTTATTCCCTTATTTGGCCCCACCCACATCCTGCTGATTGGTCCATTTTACAGAGCACTGATTGGTCCATTTTACAGAGTGCTGATTGGTGTGTTTACAATCCTTTAGCTAGACAGAAAAGTTCTCCAAGTCCCCACCTGACCCAGAAACCCAGTTGGTTTCACCTTTCAATGGCCTGGCTAATTTTTATATTTTTGTAGAGACAGGGTTTCGCCATGTTGGCCAGGCTGGTCTTGAATTCCTGACCTCAGGTGATTTGCCTGTCTCAACCTCCCAAAGTGCTGGGATTACAAGGGTGAGCCACCACGCCTGGCCAATAAGTAAATTTTTGATGGTGATAGAGTGACATCAATATCTAAAGTTTTGATATAGCTCTCAAAATTGAGAAGATGACCAAAAGGGAGAAATTGTTAAATTAATTATATTCTAATTCTGCCCGTTTTCACCTTTAATGTTTTTCAATAGGTTTCTTTTTCACAAAAGTGAAATCTACCTTGATATATAAATAGACTGCACCCATTCTTGTTCCAGCTGAAGTGTTTTGGCAAGTATAAGTATGTCAGCTGTCCAAATCATGTTCAAATAAGGCAAATTCTAAGCTGCAATCAATCTGGCTGTTTCTCCACCTTTCTTCCATTTCCTGTATGTCATTTTGCTTTTTCCACCATGTGGCTATGCTGGAGTATCTCTGAGCCTACTCTGGATCCACAGGCTATCTGATTTGCAAATCATTTTTTGCTCAGTTTAACTGTGTTAAATTTAATTTCTCTAAAATTTTTTTCTTTTACAAGTTTTCATATTAATTCTATGATGAAAAATAAATGTTTTTGGGCTTTGACTTTCTAAGCTCATCCCTCAGCTTTTCTTTTAAATTATTCTGTCTGTTCAAAATGTTCCTGCAATTTTTCTTGGGTCTCCCTCTTTTATCCTGGCTGGAGTGTGGTGGTGTAACCAATTATCTCGCATTGCAGCCTAATCTGCTTGGCTCAAGCAATCCTCCTGCCTCAGCTACCTGAGTAGCTGGGACCACAGGTATGCAACATCATGCCTGGCTAATTTTTTTTTTTTTTTTTTTTTTTTTTTTTGAGACGGAGTCTCGCTCTGTCGCCCGGGCTGGAGTGCAGTGGCCGGATCTCAGCTCACTGCAAGCTCCGCCTCCCGGGTTTACGCCATTCTCCTGCCTCAGCCTCCGGAGTAGCTGGGACTACAGGCGCCCGCCACCTCGCCCGGCTAGTTTTTTGTATTTTTTAGTAGAGACGGGGTTTCACCGTGTTAGCCAGGATGGTCTCGATCTCCTGACCTCGTGATCCGCCCGTCTCGGCCTCCCAAAGTGCTGGGATTACAGGCTTGAGCCACCGCGCCCGGCAACCTGGCTAATTTTTTAAAACCGTTTTCATGGACACAGGATCTTACTGTGTTGCCTGCCTGCACCTGAACTCCTGAACTCAAGTGATTCTTTCAACTTAGTCTCCCAAAGTTCTAGGATTATAGGTGTGAGGCACCTTCTGCTTCTGCAATTTCTTGACAGGATTATTCCCAATAATAAACAGTACTATATGGGCACAAACCTAAAGAAAAACAAATCCGGCTTCTATTGTAAAAGTATTATTCTCCAGTATTTCATGGGTCTGCAGAAGCCAATAGTTTGATCTATGGAGGAGCATAGATCAACAAACTCAGTTTATCCTGAGTTTCAGCCCAGCCACTTAGTAGCTGTTGGTCTTTGGACAAATTTCTTGATGTAAGTGAGTTGTATAAACCACACATGCAAAAAAGGCAGAATAATATTCATTGCAAAAATTGTAGCACCCAGGAGTATGCCTTGTAGGCACTTCTCGTATCTGTCTACTAGGTCAATGAGTAGAGCACAGAAAAGACAACATGAAAGAGGAAGAATGTGAAGAGGAAAACGGTAACATATTTTCTTAATGCATATGGTCTCTCTTCACAATCTTGATTAAATTTTTGGCCCCACGCAGTGAGAGTATCTATGTCAAGTTGTGTAACTCTTCCACATTTGTTTCCAAAAATGTCCTCAGGCCGGGCGCGGTGGCTCAAGCCTGTAATCCCAGCACTTTGGGAGGCCGAGATGGGCGGATCATGAGATCAGGGGATCGAGACCATCCTGGCTAACACAGTGAAACCCCGTCTCTACTAAAAAAATACAAAAAACTAGCCGGGCGAGATGGCGGGCGCCTGTAGTCCCAGCTACTCGGGAGGCTGAGGCAGGAGAATGGCTTAAACCCGGGAGGCGGAGCTTGCAGTGAGCTGAGATCCGGCCACTGCACTCCAGCCTGGGCGACAGAGCGAGACTCCGTCTCAGAAAAAAAGAAAAAAAAAAAAAAAGTAAGAATCCAGGGACTAGATTTCCACCTCAGTCTAATTCCATGTCACTTAACTATTTTCACACTCTGCAGAGGGCTGATGATGGCCTACGTATTTTTTCTTTTCTTTCCTTTTTTTTTTTTTTTTTTGAGACAAAGTCTCACTCTGTCGCCCAGGCTGGAGTGCCCTGGCCCAATCTTGGCTCACTGCAACCTCTGCCTGCCGGGTTCAAGCGATTCTCCCGCCTCAGCCTCCCGAGTAGCTGGGACTACAAGCACACGCCACCATGCCTGGCTAGTTTTTGTATTTTTAGTAGAGACGGGACTGTCACCATGCTGGCCAGGCTGGTCTCGAACTCTTGACCTTGTGATTCGCCCGCCTCGGCCTCCCAAAGTGCTGGGATTACAGGTGTGAGCCACTGCTCCTGGCTATGCTCTGCACTTTTTAGGTTTTTCAAGCAGGGTCTCAATTGTACCCCCCAGCCCTACTTTTCTCCAACCTAACTCTGGCTTGAAGTAAAATACTAAATTACCAGCACCTTCTGACAATTCCAAACGCCAGCTTTTCCTCCCCAATTCGCATTCTTAACTTTTTTGTGTCTGTGTGTACTTTTTTTTTTTTTTTTTTGAAACGGAATCTTGCTCTATTGCCCAGCCTGATGTGCTGTGGCTCACTGCAACCTCCGCCTTCGGGTTCAAGTGATTTTCCTGCCTCAGCCTCCCAAGTAGCTGGGATTACAAGCATACACCACCATGCCTTGCTGATTTTTGTATTTTTAGTGGAGATGGGGTTTCTACATGTTGGTCAGTCTGGTCTCAAACTCCCGACCTCAGGTGTTCCCCCATCCTAGGTTTCCCAATGTGCTGGGATTACAGGCATGAGCCACCGCGCCCGACCTAGTGTACATTCTTGATACCGTATTTTAATTAATCATTCTTTTGACAAAGTACTGGATGGCACATTTAAAAATTAGTTTCCTTTAGAAGAAAGCAAAGCATAATCCCCTGACAATATATTGTAAAAAAAATCCCTGTGTGTTTTTCTCTTTATCTTCCCTAGGCACAGAGATCTTATGAGAACGTTTTGGAGTCACTTTCTTTTTTTGGAATCTTTATGGGGTTATGTGTCCTCAGCTACCATTTAGTTTTTTTTCTGGTCCTGGGTTTTAGTACTTTTAGTACTTTTATTCTGTGAATAAATCATGATACCCACTAGGTCTATGTCTGCTAGAGTGTCTAGTTAAATCAGCTCCTGGGTCATTTTCTCCCATAGGACAACCTGAGGTATGGAGTGTGGCCTCTCCTGGGAGGAGGTGGATGCCCTGGGGCCGAGAGGCATCTCCTGGCATACTGTTCCTTTGAAAGCTAACATTTAGACGTTAAGATTGTCTTCACCTAACCCAGCTTTCATTTCTTGGAGACACGTTGCTGGTTAGCCAATCAGATGCTGGTATTGAGAGCAAAACAAATAATTCCTGTCACTTGGATTTATGAAAAAAATAGTAACCCCAAAGACAAGAAAAAAAAAAAAAAAAAACCCCGACCCCACTGAGAAAGTGCAAGAATTTGCAAAGTAAATTGCACTTGAGGTACTCACTGGGGCATAGTGTAGTATCTCCTTAGAGAGGGTCATTGAGCATTTAACTGAGCAGGGTGGGGTGGGAGAATCTAAGTGATTGAATGGCCTTACTTGACACATGACTGAGACACATCGTTTTTGTTGTTGTTGTTGTTGTTTTTTGGCAAGAAGTCTTGCTCGGCTGGAGTGCCATGGCTCGATCTCAGCTCATTGCCACCTCCGCCTCCCAGGTTCAAGCCATTCTCCTGCCTCAGCCTCCCAAGTAGCTAGGGTTACAGGCGCCTGCCATCACACCCAGCTAATTTTTGTATTTTTTAGTAGACACGGGGTTTCACCATGGTGGCCAGGCTGGTCCTGAACTCCTGACCCCAGGTAATCTACCTGCCTCAGCCTCCCAGAGTGCTGGGATTACAGGTGTGAGCCACCACACCTGTAATCTCTGTGTTTGCCACCTGAAAAGATTTGTTCACTTATGTTGACTTCAGTTTCTTAACTGAAAATTGCATGTTATTAGTAGAGCTTGAAATGTTAAAAAAAAAAAAATGTTTACAAAGGGCATAAAAGAGGTGGGTTTTGAAAAAATCTAATCATATATTCCATTTGTTAAGGATTCTCAGGCCGGGCATGATGGCTTACACCTGTAATCCCAGCATTTTGGGAAGCCAAAGCGGGCGGATCACGAGGTCAGGAGATCGAGATCATCCTGGCTAACACGATGAAACCCTGTCTACTGAAAATGTAAAAAATTATCCGGGCTTGGTGATGGGCGCCTGTAGTCCCAGCTGCTCGGGAGGCTGACGAAGGAGAAAGGCGTGAACCCGGGAGGTGGAGGTTGCAGTGAGCCGAGATCATGCCACTGCACTCCAGTCTGGGCAACAGAGAGAGACTCCGTCTCAAAAAAAAAAAAAAAAAAAAGGAATTCTCATTTACCTTCCCCCCCCCCCCCCCCCCCCCCCCCCAGAGTGAGTTTAGGAATTTTCTCAGCTGTGTTTTTTATGGCTGAGTAATTTCTTTTTTTTTATTTTTTATTTTTTGAGACGGAGTCTCCCTCTGTCGCCCAAGCTGGAGTGCAGTGGCCAGATCTCAGCTCACTGCAAGCTCCGCCTCCCGGGTTCATGCCATTCTCCTGCTTCAGCCTCCCGAGTAGCTGGGACTACAGGCGCCCGCCACCTCGCCCGGCTAGTTTTTTGTATTTTTTAGTAGAGACGGGGTTTCACCGTGTTAACCAGGATGGTCTGGATCTCCTGACCTTGTGATCCGCCCGCCTCGGCCTCCCAAAGTGCTGGGATTACAGGCTTGAGCCACCGCGCCCGGCCAGCTGAGTAATTTCAAACAGAATTCCAAGGCTTAGATTTTGGGATGCTATCAAGGAAAAGAATAAGGAAAATCTCTCTTTTATTTTGGCTGTAGAAAATAAATACATTTCCACAAGAAAATGTGGTAGATAATTAGTGAGTTGCATAGATTCACGAAAACGTCAATTTCTCTTTTTGCAAGGTAAATTTCTGACAGTGAATATTTTTGTTCTGTAGCCTGTGATCTTGATTTCTGATTTTAATGCTAAATATTACAAGGTGAAACTTGGTACCCCTTAGGAGTGTTCCTATATGACTAATTGTTTACTACATAATTTTTAATGTAAATAATAATACATTTATTGTCTAAAAGGAATAGATACTTTAGCTTTTCTTGTTGAGGTATGAAATGTAAGCACCTTAACATTTTTTTCCCTTATATGAACCCTGTATTTCAGTAATTTTGCTGGATGTTTCAAACACTTAGTTTTAAAAACTGAGTAAATAACTGTCACATAAAAACTGAAGCTTGAGCCCCATGACTCCAAGCTAAGGCTAATATTGAGCCCGCAAAAGGAGGTTATTAAAGACCTAGTTAGTTCTTCCTGGGGAGCCTCCCCTGCAGATTTCCCAGCCTGCTCACCCCAGCCATGGAAGAAACCTTTATACTGAGAGAAGCTACAGAGCCCTGGAAAACTGGGGACCTTCAGGCAGACGCAGTTAAGATTAAAATGGAATGGGGCTGAAAGGATCTCATTGAAGGTAAAGTTATTCTTGCTTCATGGCAGTTTCTAGACTTTTAAAAATAAAACAAAGTCAGATTTATGTAAAAAAATAAATTCTAGAGTATTGCAACAGGAAGAAGTACCAACTATAAGATCTTTAAGGATTGCAAAGGATAGGCAGATAAGGGCTTTCTTTCACAGGAAGGAGCAAGTAAGATTAGAAAGAAGGTAGGAGGGGAATGGCAAATGGAGGGGGAAAAATCAGATTCTAGGTTAGAGAATATTTTACCCTGAAGTCAACATGTTCTTAGAAGGGACATAAAGTGGGGTTTATGTTGGCTGAGACTGAGGATAGCTCCAAGTTCAGGAGCTGTGGGAAGAAGATAGATTTATGTAAAGTTTGATTAACAAATATTCTATTTTGACCACAAAGACAAATTCAGCCGATTTTTCTTTGAGAAAAAGAAAAAGATTTGCAGAGTCTATGTCTAGCTCTGTGATAGGTAAGCACACAAAGGATAGAGAATTTTATTAATGTCAGCTATTTACCAGGAATATTTTTTATGCTTCATCTTTCTTCCAATTGACATTTCCTGGGTTGTATCTTTTATTATAAACTGGTCAGCATAATTAGAAGAGACATTTTCTGCATTGTGAGATGTCAACATAGACATCTTAAAGTTCCCCTTTGAGGTTGTGGTTCTGTCACCTTCTCAGATCTTGTCCAGTGACCTGCTACAGTTATGTTAGGGGCACCAGATGTGAATAGAATCTGATGGCAGAATATGTAAGTGTGAACGAGCATCTTCAGCGTGAGAGATCAAGGTGATAATGTATCCAGAGCCATAACCACAAATATTCCTACCTGTAAAATGTGGGACTGGAGGAGACTATTCCTGTTCTTCCTCTTACCTAAGAGCTGGATAATCAGGACAGGTGATCTAGGTTCTGGAGCTTCTCCAGGGCAGTTTAATTTTTTATTTAGAAGTAGCCTGAGTCTCTCTTATCTGTTTTATCACTGGGCCATGAGCCCAGGATCACTGGGAACTCTCACAATCAGCTGGGCGTCTTTAAGATGTTTGAGGATGTCCAGAGCAGAATTGTGCCAGGGTAACAAAAGTGGTTAATTCTGCTTCTGTTTCAGTGCAAAAATTGAGACATCCTGTGTCTTCTCCTCCCCTCACACAAGAGATGACTTTGGTGGGTACCCAGATGAGAGTTTCTCCAGTTTTCTGGTACTTGGGTGAAAAACAAGCAGAATGTCTGAAGACTCAAACACATAAACTAATTGCTTTTATTTTATATGGCCATTAGAAAAAATAGATGAAGCAGTCATGGTTCCTACCATCCAGGAACTTTTAGTTGAGACTAGCAACTGAATAAAGGGTTGAATTAAGCATCATATGGTTGATACAATGAACAGTTGTATGCAAAAGACCTTGGGCTTTATTTGGGCCACTTTCTTTATTTTGTAGTGACTTATGTCATCACCTGAAGGGATACTTATGAACAGAGGAGTTGTTATTATTATATGTATTTCTATTACCTGCTAAGAATATATATTTATTTTCTAATAATTACCCTAGAAAACCTTAAGACATTTATTTAAATTGCTTGTTAATATGCATTATATAATTGACAGGGCAGTGGCTAAAAAAAATTATACGAACTCTGAGATACAAGTTTCTCTTAGGCAAGCTTATGAAAACAGAACTGGAAGTACCCCAGTGGCACAGAGAACAGAATTCTACATAAGGTCCACTCCCTTCCCCAGTTATATTCAGATTCACTCTATTTGGGATCCTATTTAGATCTGGCCCCACTCTGGAGTCTTGCCTCACAGAAGAGATGAGTGTTTTGGCTGGTGAATCCCGCTGCCTTTCTAAAACTGGTGCTCACAATTTTCTGCACCCCAAAGGAGATAAATGGGAAAAATAAAGTATGTGTTTTAAGGTCTTCATTTTTTTTTTTTTTTTTTTTTTTTTTTTGGGATGGAGTCTGGCTCTGTCACCCAGGCTGGAGTGCAGTGGCCGGATCTCAGCTCACTGCAAGCTCCGCCTCCCGGGTTTACGCCATTCTCCTGCCTCAGCCTCCCGAGTAGCTGGGACTACAGGCGCCCGCCACCTCGCCTGGCTAGTTTTTTTTATTTTTTAGTAGAGATGGGGTTTCACCGTGTTAGCCAGGATGGTCTCGATCTCCTGACCTCGTGATCCACCCGTCTGGGTCTCCCAAAGTGCTGGGATTACAGGCTTGAGCCACCGCGCCCGGCAAGGTCTTCATTTTTAAATTTTTTATTAAATCATTGCTTGCAGAGACATTCCATTTAGCAACTTGTTTTCTATTCCTGCAGATTCAGTAGTTGCTCCACAAGTCACAAAATAGTAAATATAAACACAATAAAAATTTCTCTAAATTGCATTAAACTTTTCTATATTCCAGTCATCTGTCTACATTTAGCTTTTATTCTGTACATTTTCTTTAAAAAACGAAGAACAGAAACAGAAGGTGAAATACATATGCTGGGCCCTTAACCTAATGCTGGGAATTATTAAACACTTAGTACCAACTCCCAGTGTGTTATGAGGATTAAATCACACAATGTGTTATTTCTAGCGCAGTGCTCTGCAACATACTCTTGGGCCCATAGTACCTGCTTAGTAAACATTGCATTAGTACATGTGTACATGTTGTTTTCCAAATGCAGGCTTATTCAGGCATTGCTACCTTTTGTTGCCACTGTAAACTTTAAAGATCCAGCAAAGAATTTGATGCTTTAGGATGGAGATTAGTTGTCTTCATTTGTGCTAGAAGTATTTGTGTTGTGACAAGAATGCCAAGTGTAAGACACTCTGTGCTGTGCCTGCTTTCTCTAACTAATGCTAGTAATGAGCCTAGGGGGAGCATCATCAGCATTGACAGGGGACTTATTTAAAACACACATTCATGTCGGCCGGGCGCGGTGGCTCACGCCTGTAATGCCAGCACTTTGGAGGGCAGAGGCGGGCATATCACGAGGTCGGAGGATTGAGACCATCCTGGCTGACACAGTGAAACCCCGTCTCTACTAAAAATACAAAAAATTAGCCAGGTGTGGTGGCAGGCGCCTGTAGTCCCAACTACTCGGGAGGCTGAGGCAGGAGAATGGCATGAACCCGGGAGACGGAGCTTGCAGTGAGCCGAGTTCAGGCCACTGCGCTCCAGCCTGGGTGACAGAGCGAGACTCCCTCTGAAACAAAACAAAACAAAACAAAACAAAACACATTCATGTACTCTTTGCAAACCTGCAGAATCACATTACATAGAGAGGGAGTAAAATTATCGAGTGGTTTATAAGCTCATTAAAGCTTGAGAGGCAATGCTTAGCTAAATGGTTATAAACCCAGGGTTCTATTAGTTTGGTGCAAAAGTTATTACAGTTTCTGCCATTGTAAGTAATGTGGATTGCTTAGGTGTGGATACTCAAATTACATTGCCAATTCACAGAAATATCTTTGCTCTTTCCACGGTTCTTTTTATTGTTGGACACAATCATGTTTTAATTAAGTGCTTCATGTGACTCTAAGGTGAGGCCAGAATCAAGTATGAGGGGTTGAAGATACACTCATGAGAGTTCAGTTTCACCTATTTACTACAGGGTGATCATAGGGCCTGTTCTGTTTGGATTTGGTATAAACAGGGCAGCGTGGCCCATATTTTCATTACTGTAGAAGAGATTGCTGGTGTCTGTGGCAGGGGAGAGCACCTGAAGACTGAAAAGGAGAAACTTACATTTCTGTCTTCATGGAACAACTCATTGTTCCTGAATTTTTTCATGTCATAAAGGACAGAAATAGGTGGACTTTTTCAGCAGGTCTTGGTACTTCTGCCTGTGGGTGTGGTGGTAGCAGGTAAACAGGTGGTACTGACACCTTTAAAGGTGTATTCTCAAGATGCAGGTGTAATTTGTCCAGAGGATCTCAACTGAAAAGGAGTCCCAGAGAAGGAGGAGATACAGAAAAATACGTATTTTTTTAGCTAAACATGTCTCAGATTGAGATCTGTGTCCACCCTGCCTCCCAGAGTTCCATACGTTTAGTACTTACAAACTTTTACTTTTTTTGTGTTTTTCCTCCCTAATGAGTTTAACTACTTTTTAAAATTAGTAAGTGTCTCTAAAAAATATTTCTTTTTAGAGCCTTCCCTAAATTCTCTACATCATGGCTTTTTATATGCTATGCAGGATTCTCACCATTAATTCATGATCTGCGGTATTAAAAATGTTTCCTTTGTGGCTGTTGAACATGAGAAGGTGGGGATACTGAATATTCCTATTAGGGAAAAGCAAGAATCCTTAGTAAAGATGGAGAACAGGTACTGTTGAGGCTCCATTTGTGTTTACCGTTAGTGCTATGTGAAATGAGATTAAGGAAATGCTTATTTAAACAAGATGAGGGCTAGGTGTGGTGGCTCACGCCTGTAATCCCAGCACTTTGGGAGGCTAAGGAGTGTGGATCACCTGAGGTCAGGAGTTTGAGACCAGTCTGGCTAATATGGTGAAACCCTGTCTCTACTAAAAATACAAAAATTAACCAGGCATGGTGGCATGTGCCTGTAATCTTAGCTACTCCGGAGGCTGAGGCAGGAGAATCACTTGAACCTGGGAGGTGGAGGTTACAGTGAGCTGAGATCATGCCACTGCACTGCAGCCTGGGTGACAAAGTGAGACTCTTGTCTAAAAAAAAAAAAAAAAAAAAATGAGATTTATTACCCAGAAAGTTCAAAAGATAATTATCAGGAGATAACTGCTCTCTAGGGTGCTCAAAAAAGACTCCTTAAAATTACTATTAAAAATTATAGAAAATGGGAAATATCTGTATCGTGAACTTTGCATAAAACTGATGCTTCTGTATGGTTACATTCAGCCTATAATTTACTTTTTTTTTTGAGACCGAGTTTCACTGTTGTTGCCCAGGCTGGAGTGCAATGGTGTGATCTCGGCTCATTGCAACATCCCCCTCCCAGGTTCAAGCAATTCTCTTGCCTCAGCCTCTCGAGTAGCTGGGATTACAGGCGTGTGCTACCACCCATGGCTAATTTTTTTATTTTTAGTAGAGACGGAGTTTCTCCAACTTGGTCAGGCTGGTCTCGAACTCCCAACCTCAGGTGATCTGCCCGCCTCAGCCTCCCAAAGTGCTGGGATTACAGGTGTGAGCCACCACGCCCAGCCAGCCTATAATTTACTTTTTGGGAACAATACTTTTTGGGAACAATATTTCAGCAGTGATGCTGTGTTCTTCTGGGTGTATCAGCACATCATAAAAATTTGTCCTACTGCTGTTGATGTTCACTTGGATAAGAGCTCTGTGACAGATTGTTTTACTATATAGTTAATTATTTTTTCTTTGTTATTTTATTATTTTTCTTTTTTGAGGCAGGGTCTCACTCTGTCACCCAGGTTGGAATGCAGTGGTGCTATCTTGGCACACTGCAACCTCTGCCTCCTAGGTTCAAGCCATTCTCCTGCCTCAGCCTCCCAAGTTGCTGGAACTACAGGCAACCACCACCATACCCAGCTAATTTTTTTTGAATCTCCTCATTATTAAGTATCTTTATGTAGCTGATCTGTGTAAACTATCAAATTTAATCTGGCAGCTGCTCCTCTTTCTTAAGATTTCTTTGCATATATTTGTCCTTGGAAAATGAATACTTTCATCTTCCTTTATAGTCCAGAAAAACTGGGAAAAACACAGGTTCTTCCACGTACTGGATGTTTGATAAAGTATTCTTCTTAGGCCAAAATCATTGGCATTACTGGTGAGCTTGTTAGAAATTCAGAAACTCAGACTTTATTCCAGATTATCTGGAAGAAACAATCTCCATTACAAGATCTCCAGTTTATTGTACACATTAAAATTTGAGAGATAGCTTCTAACTCAACATATTTTTTTAGTTTCAAAAATACACAGAATTCATTCTCTATTATGGAAATATAGCACTAAAAATGTATATGCCTGTGTTCATGTCCTTAATTTTATGCTTTATTATCCAGAAAATTATCATATATAAACTGATGTTGTGGATCTTATTGCACTCTTTTTTCAGAGTTAGAGAATACATCAGAGAATATTTCTGCATTGAAAATTATTTTCAGCTGGGTGTAGTGGCTCACGCCTGTAATCCCAGCACTTTGGGAGGCTGAGGCCAGTGGATCAGCTGAGGTCAGGGATTTGAGACCAGCCTGGCCAATATGATGAAACCCGGTCTCTACTAAAAATACAAAAATTAACTGGGTGTGGTGGCAAGTGTCTATAATCCCAGCTACTTGGGAGGCTGAGGCAGGAGAATTGCTTGAACCCAGGAGGCAGAGGTCACAGTGAGCCGAAATTGCACCATTGCCTCCAGTGCAAGACTCTGCCTTAAAAAAAAAAGAAAAAAGCATTATTTAATTGGATGATTTCAGTCACTCCTGTAAGTCAGCACCTGTTCTCTTTAGTGTCTCTTTTCACCTTGAGTCAAATTAAAAATTCTGCCCTTGGCCACCTGGTAAATGTGTGTGTGTGTGTGTGTGTGTGTGTGTGTGTGTGTGTGTGTGTGTTTCAGGGACCATTGACATTCACGGATGTGGCCATAAAATTTTCTCTGGAAGAGTGGCAATTACTGGACACTGTACAGCAGAATTTATATAGGAATGTGATGTTAGAGAACTACAGAAACCTGGTCTTCCTGGGTGAGAATAACTTCAGTACAGAATTCCTAAGATACTCTAAGTGTTTTTTTTTTTTTTTTTTTTTTTTTGGTAAAATGTTTTTTGGTAATTGATGCTTTACATAAGTGAGTTTCACATCACTGTTTTGAAGAAAATCTTGGGAATTTGTCAGTGTAGAAAAGGATTTCTTCAAGATAAACTTCTTGAAGTTTACCTTGATCTGAACTTTCCACATTCCTGAGCAGACCTGTATTTTTTATTCTACATTAGTGATAATTTCAAAATTTAGTGACATAAAATATTGTTGCCCACACCTTAAAATGTAATTGTCACCACCAGCTTTTGAGTCAGTGGTACTAGGTAGTGAAATTATTATTATTATTATTGTTATTATTTTGAGAAGGAGTGTTGCTATTGCCCAGGCTGGAGTATAATGGTGTGATTTTGGCTCACTGCAACCTTTGCCTTACCGGTTCAAGAGATTCTCCAGCTTCAGCCTCCTGAATAGCTGGGACTACAGGCATGTACCACCAAGCCCAGCTAATTTTTGTACTTTTAGTAGAGACGGAGTTTCACCATATTGGGCAGGCTGGTCTTGAACTTCTGACCTCAAGTGATCCACTCTCCTCGGCCTCCCAAAGTGCTGGGATTACAGGCATAAGCCACTGTGCCTGGCCCATTTTCTAAATATTTAGAAATTATTCTTATAAATTAGAATTTTGGGGTTAATGTGCTAGAATAGGCTATTACGTTCTCTTTACTGGGGACATTATTTGAAGAATATGAGCAACATTCGTGTTATTTATTTTTAATAAAACAGGTATTGCTGTCTCTAAGCCAGATTTAATCACCTGTCTGGAGCAAGGAAAAAAGCCCTGGAATATGAAGAGACATGAGATGGTGGCCAAACCCCCAGGTAGGTGAGAATGAACACAATGGACAACACAGATCAGAGGTCCAAAGATTAAGGAGAAAGCAGTCCTTGCAATAGAATTTGGGAAGCTGTGTTACAAAAAAAATAGTTTCAGGAAAGCCTGAGATTTAAAAAAATTTTACTCTCACATAAGGGCATCTTCTGTCTTATGCTTTTTAATTCTCTAAGGATTCTACTTGCCCTTTTGTGATCTTCCTTGAAGTTTACAGTGACAGCCAAAGTCATCTTCGTGGCATATAAAAGACTGCACAATCTACTTTTTAATATTTTCAGGTGACCCATAAATATCTGCATAATTTTATGAAACTGTATGTTAGGACAGGCAAATGTCTCATGCCTGTAAACCCAGCACTTTGGGAGACCAAGGTAGGTGGATCACCTGAGGTCAGGAGTTCAAGAACAGCCTGGCCAACATGGTGAAACCCCTTCTCTATTAAAAATACAAAAATTTGCTGGGTGTGGTGGCACATACCTGTAATCCCAGCTACTTGGAAGGCTGAGGCAGGAGAATCACTTGAACCAAAGAAGCAGAGGTTGCAGTGAGCCAATATCGTGCTATCATACTCTACCTTGGGTGAGAAGAGTGAAACTCCATCCCAAAAGTAAAAAACAAACAAAAACTATGTTAAACAATTTTTTAAGTTCTCTTGTTTTTTCATGTTGGAAATATGGAGAGTAGTGATTTCTGTTCCATTTGTTCTTTGTTTTTCTGCATAATCCATCCTGTTTTTATTAGTATAATCTTGAAATTCAGTTTGGAATTATTAAGTATGACATCCTCCTGGTTTGTTCTTTTTTGTCAAGATTGCTTTGGCTATTTAAAGTTTATTGAAATTTCATGTAAATTTTAGGATTGTATTTACATTACTATGTAAAAGATACCACAGGACTTTTTTTTTTTTTTTTTTTTTTGAGATGGAGTTTCGCTGTTGTTGCCCAGGCTGAAGTACATTGGCCTGATCTCAGCTCACTGCAACCTCTGCCTCTGGGGTTCAAGCAATCCTTCTGCCTCAGCCTCCCGAGTAGCTGGGATTACAGACACGTGCCACCATGCCCAGGAAATTTTTGTATTTTTAGTAGAGAAGGAGTTTTACCATGTTGGCCAGGCTAGTCTCGAACTCCTGACGTCAGGTGATCTGCCCCCCTCAGCCTCCTGAAGTGCTGGGATTACAGGTGTGAGCCACTGAGCCCGGTGTTTTTTTGTTTGTTTGTTTGTTTTTTTTTGAGATGTAGTTTTGCTCTTGTTACTCAGGCTGGAGTGCAATGGTGCGATCTTGGCTCACTGCAACCTCCACCTCCTGAGTTCAAGTGATTCTCCTGTCTCAGCCTCCTCAGTAGCTAGGATTATAGGCATGTGCCACCACACCCAGCTAATTTTTGTATTTCTATAAATCAGGTTTCTCCATGTTGGTCAGGCTGGTCTGGAACTCTTGATCTCAGGTGATCCACCCACCTAGGCCTCCCAAAGTGCTGGGATTACAGGCATGAACCACCATGTCTTGCCAATCACTTGTGTTTTGCAAATATTTTCACCAATTTGCAAATATTTTACCAATTTCCTTTGAAGAGAGAAGTTGTCCCTCTTTTGAATTTTTTTTTTTTTGATGTGAAGAAATTTTGAAGTATTGTGTAAATTTTTCTTCTCTTTTTTCTGTTGCTCATGCATTTAATGTCATATCTAAGAAAATGGTACCAAGACCAATTTTATGTCCTTCCCCTATGTTTTTTCTAAGAGATTTGGTTTTTTTTTATGTCTAATATTTTATTAAAAAATATATATACATATATATTTTTTACAAGATATCTTATTCTGTTACCCAGGTTGGAGTGCAGTGGCATCATCTTGATGCACTCCAACCTTTGCATTCCAGGTTCAAGTGATTCTCCTGCCTCAGCCTCCTGAGTAACTGGGATTACAGGTGCCTGCGACCTTGCCCAGCTAATTTTTGTATTTTTAGTAGATACGGGCTTTCAACACGTTGGCCAGGCTGGTCTCGAACTCCTGACCTCAGGTGGTTTCCCACCTTGGCCTCCCAAAGTGTTGGGATTACAGACATGAGCCATCGCTCTTGGTCCTAAAATACTTTTTGTATATAGTTCAAAGAAGGGATCCAGCTTTATCAGTGTAGATATGCAGTTTCAAGAATTATTATTTGAAGAGATTATTTTTTCTCTATTGTGTGCTCATGGCAACTTTGTGGAAAATCCTCTGGTCATATACAGAAGGGTTTATTTCTGAGCTCTTTATTCTTTTTTTTTTCTGCTGAACTATCTTTGTGTTAGTATCACATTGTTTTTGTGATTGTAGCTTTTAATATGTTTTGAAATCAGGAAGTATAATACCTATTTTTCAGGGGATGTTTGGCTAGTTATAGTTCATAATCAAATTAAAAAATTTTAAACAACATTTTTGTTAAAAAAAAAAGCAACTATGCTATTAGAATTTTTATAAAGATATTAAATTTGTTCACCCCTGTAGGTTGTATTGACATCTTAACAAAATTAAAATTTTTGACCCTTGAGCAAGAATATGTTGAAGAGTGTGTTTTATTTTTATTTTATTTTTCTAACTTTTTTTTGGAGACAGGGTCTTGTTATATTGTGCAGGCTAGCTTCAACCTCCTTGGCTCAAGCAATTCTCCTACCTTGGCCTCCAAAATTGTTAATATTATAGGTGTGAGCCACCATGCCTGGCCTGTGTGTTTTATTTTATATATTTTTGGATTTGCCTGTTTTACTTTTAATTCCTAGTTTCATTCTGTTTTGGTCAGAAAACACACAGTGTATAATTTTGGTCGTCTTAAGTTTATTTGTTGTTGTTGTTTTGAGACAGAACCTCTCTCTGTCACCAAGGGTAAAGTGCAGGGACATGATTCTGACTCACTGCAACCTCAGCCTCCTGAGCTCAAGCGATCCTTTCATCTCAGCCTCCTGAATAGCTGGGACTACAGACATGCCTGACAAATTTTTAAAATTATTTGTAGAGATGGGGTCTCACTGTGTTACCCAAGCTGGTCTCAACTTTTTGGTCCCAACTGATCCTCCCACCTTGGTCTCCCAAATTGTTGGGATTATAGGTGTGAGCTACTGCACCTAGCTGGTGTTTTTAAATGTGGTAAGACTTGTTTTGTGTCCTAAAAGAAGACATCAGGTGCAGATAAACATATTTTTTTTTTTTTTTTTTGGAAACAGCCTCACTCTGTCACCCAGGCTGCAGAACAATGGTGCAATCTTGGCTCACTACAACCTCCGCCTCCCAGGTTCGAGTGATTCTCCTGCCTCAGCCTCCTGAGTAACCGGGATTGCTACCAGGCCCGGCTGATTTTGTATTTTTAGTAGAGACGGGGTTTCTCCATATTGGTGTGGTTGGTCTGGAATTCCTGACCTCAGGTCATTCGCCCGCCCTGGCCTCCCAAAGTGCTGGGATTACAGGTGTGAGCCACTGCACCCGGCCAATTTTGTCTATTTTTTCCTAGAGATGGGGTTTCACCATGTTAGCCGGGCTGGTCTCCAACTCTTGACCTCAGGTGATCCACCCAGCTTGGCCTCACAAGATGCAGGAATTACAGGCGTGAGCCACCGTGCCTTTTGGAGACAGGGTCTCACTCTGTCACCTACACCAGAGTGCAGTGGCACGAACATGGTTCATTGCAGCCTCCAACTCCCAGGCTCCAGCAATCCTCCCATCTCTGCTTCCTGAGTAGCTGAGATCACCGGCACATGACACCATGCCTGGCTAATTTTTGTATTAGCCAGGGGACTTTAGCCTGGGGACTTTGGCCAGCCTGAGCGACACGGATCCTGAGAGCGCGCCCGGGTAGGAATTTGCCCCAGTGGAAGTCCTCCTCAGAGCAGTGTATAGCAGGCCTCCGCGGAGGATCAACACAATGGCTGAACACCAGGAAGGAACTGGCACTTTAAGTCTGGACATCTGAAACTTGGTAGGACTAGTCTTTGGAACTTGCCCACTCCATTTGAGTGGAAGTGTGGCCTGATCACCCACGGTGTGCCTGTACCGGCACTTTGGTTTTTGTTTTTGACTTGACTTGAATTGTTTGATACTTTGGTTTTGGTTTTGACCTGGCTCTGATTGCTGGATACTCTGATTTTGGGTTTGATTCTGGTTTAGTATAAACTGAAAAGGTGTGTGTGCGCCCTTTTTACCCACCCGTTCTTTATTTTGAGGTGTGAGTGTGGTGTTTTGTCTCGAGGAGACATGGGTCAGACACAAAGTAAGCCCATTCCGCTAGGAACTATGTTGAAAAATTTTAAGAAGAGATTTCATGGAGACTGTGGGGTTACTATGACAGCAGGAAAACTTAGAACTTTGTGTGAAATAGATTGGCCAACATTAGAAGTGGGTTGGCCATCAGAAGGAAGCCCGGACAGGTCCCTTGTTTCTAAGGTATGGCGTATGTCACAAGGTAACTGGTAAGTCAGGACATGCAGACCAGTTCCCATACATAGACACTTGGTTACAGCTGGCGCTAGACCCCCCACAGTGGCTAAGAGGGCAGGCATCAGCAGTGCTAGTAGCAAAGGGACAGATAGCCAAGGAAGGATCCTGCTCCACTCGCCAAGGGAAATCAACTCCTGAAGTTCTGTTCCACCCAACACCAGAAGATCCATTGCAGGAGATGGCACCAGTGATCCCAGGGGTGCCCTCCCCTTACCAGGGAGAGAGGCTCCCCACTCTTGAGCCCACAGTGCTTGTGCCTCCGCAAGACAAACATATCCCTAGACCATCCAGAGTAGACAAGAGAGGAGGTGAAGCCTCGGGAGAAACCCCTCCCTTGGCAGCTCATTTACGGCCCAAAACTGGGGTACAAATGCCCCTGAGAGAGCAGTGGTATATTGGGCTAGATGAGGATGGTCACATGGTGGAGAGGCATGTTGTTGTGTACCAGCCCTTCACCTCCACCGACCTTCTCAACTGGAAAAACAATACTCCGTCCTATACTGAAAAGCCACAAGCTCTAATTCATTTGCTCCAAACTATTATCCAGACCCATATCCCCACCTGGGCTGATTGCTGCCAGCTGCTCATGCCCCTCTCTAACATATGATCTAACACATGATTCCTCTCTAACCTCTCTAACAGATGAAAGATGGAGAGTGCTCCAAGCAGCAACTAAGTGGCTGGAGGAACATGCACCGGCTGATTACCAAAACCCCCAAGAGTATGTGAGGACCCAGTTCCCAGGACCGGACCCCGGTGGGACCCAGATGAAAGAGAGGACATGCAAAGGCTGAACCGAGACAGGGAAGCTCTCCTGGAAGGATTAAACAGGGAGCCCAGAAGGCCACAGACGTTAACAAGGTCTCTGAGGTCATTCAGGGGAAAGAAGAAAGTCCAGCACAATTCTACGAGAGGCTGTGTGAGGCCTATCATATGTATACACTCCCTTTGATCCCCATAGCCCTGAAAATCAGTGCATGATTAACAAGTATCAGCTTTTGAATATTCTTTATTTCCCATTATTTTTTCAATGTCACTTTCATAGCTAACATGTCAGATTTGTGAATATGTGAAAATCTGTTTCTGGACTTTCTACTCTGCTCTATCATCAGTCTATATTCCTACTCCAGCACAAATATCCTGCAAATATTTTACAAGAACCTATAAGTACATTCCTGTATTTGGTTGCACAAATCCATGCAAGTTATTCTTCAGGATTGCTTAGCTATTCTTGTTATTTTCCATTTGTATAAACTTCTGAATCACCTTGTCAAAATTTATGATAAAAGCTTTTCATAAATTCAGTAGAAGAGCATTGATTTTATGGATTATTTTCTGGGGGCAGAAATAACATATTTAAGGTACAAAATCTTCTTCTGCATTAACATAATGTGTCTTCATTTACTGAAAGTTTCCCTTGATTAACATATTATAACTTTCAACGTAAAGTTCTCTGTGCATATATCCACGTCTCTCTCTATCACTGTATGTGTGTATTGTGTTAACTTATTTATATTTTATCTTATGTTGGGAAGTTTGTTAGTTTTTATCAGTAACATACAGCCCATTATCTTCCTGAGGTAATAATACAAGATATAGATTCTACAGTTATAGATATTTGTATTTCAAACATAATAAAATATAACCCTTTATTCATTAAACAATGTTCTTATAAGAATATGTCACTTCTGGGGGGTGGAGAACGATGGCCGAATAGGAACTGCTCCAGATTCCAGCTCCCAGCGCGAGACACACAGAAGACAGGTGATTTCTGCATTTTCAACTGAGGTACTGGGTTTATCTCACTAGGGAGTGCCGGACAATCAGTGCTGGCCAGCTGTTGCAGCCCGACCAGCGAGAGCTGAAGGAGGGTGAGGCATCGCCTCACCGGGGAAGTGCGAGGCGGGAGGGAATCCCTTTTCCTAGCCAGGGGAACTGAGACACACAATTCCTGGAAAATCGGATAACTCCCACCCCAATACTGCGCTTTAAGCAAACAGGCACACCAGGAGATTATATCCCATACCTGGCCGGGAGGGTCCCATGCCCACGGAGCCTTCCTCATTGCTAGCACAGCAGTCTGCGATCTAACTGCAAGGCAGCAGCGAGGCTGGGGGAGGGGTGCCCACCATTGCTGAGGCTTAAGTAGGTAAACAAAGCTGCTGGGAAGATCGAACTGGGTGGAGCTCACAGCAGCTCAAGGAGGCCTGCCAGTCTCTGTAGACTCCACCTCTAGGGACAGGGCACAGCTAAACAACAACAACAACAACAACAACAACAAAAGCAGCAGACATACATAGGCTCAAAACAAAGGGATGGAGGAAGATCTACCAAGCAAATGGAGAACAAAAAAAAGCAGGGGTTGCAATACTAGTCTCTGATAAAACAGACTTTAAACCGTCAAAGATCAAAAGAGACAAAGAAGGCCATTACATAATGGTAAAGGGATCAATTCAACAAGAAGAGCTAACTATCTTAAATATATATGCACCCAATACAGGAGCACCCAGATTCATAAAGCAAGTCCTTAGAGACTTACAAAGGGACTTAGACTGCCATACAATAATAATGGGAGACTTCAACACCCCACTGTCAACATTAGACAGATCAACGAAACAGAAAGTTAACAAGGATATCCAGGAATTGAACTCATCTCTGTAGCAAGCAGACCTAATAGACATCTACAGAACTCTCCACCCCAAATCAACAGAATATACATTCTTCTCAGCACCACATCACACTTATTCCAAAATTGACCACATAATTGGAAGTAAAGCACTCCTCAGCAAATGTACCAAAACAGAAATGATAACAAACTGTCTCTCAGACCACAGTGCAATCAAACTAGAACTCAGGACTAAGAAACTCAATCAAAACCGCTCAACTACATGGAAACTGAACAACCTGCTCCTGAATGACTACTGGGTACATAACAAAATGAAGGCAGAAATAAAGATGTTCTTTGAAACCAATGAGAACAAAGATACAACATACCAGAATCTCTGGGACACATTTAAAGCAGTGTGTAGAGGGAAATTTATAGCACTAAATGCCCACAAGAGGAAGCAGGAAAGATCTAAAGTTGACACTCTAACATCACAATTAAAAGAACTAGAGAAGCAAGAGCAAACACATTCAAAAGCTAGCAGAAGGCAAGAAATAACTAAGACCAGAGCAGAACTTAAGGAGATAGAGACACAAAAAACCCTCCAAAAAATCAATGAATCCAGGAGTTGGTTTTTTGAAAAGATCAACAAAATTGATTGACCACTAGCAAGACTAATAAAGAAGAAAAGAGAGAAGAATCAAATAGATGCAATAAAAATTGATAAAGGGGATATCACCACCGACCCCACAGAAATACAAACTACCATCAGAGAATACTATAAACACCTCTACACAAATGAACTAGAAAATCTAGAAGAAATGGATAATTTCCTGAACACTTACACTCTTCCAAGACTAAACCAGGAAGAAGTTGAATCCCTGAATAGACCAATAGCAGGCTCTGAAATTGAGGCAATAATTAATAGCCTACCAACCAAAAAAAGTCCAGGACCAGATGGATTCACAGCTGAATTCTACCAGAGGTACAAGGAGGAGCTGGTACCATTCCTTCTGAAACTATTCCAATCAATAGAAAAAGAGGGAATCCTCCCTAACTCATTTTATGAGGCCAACATCATCTTGATACCAAAGCCTGGCAGAGACACAACAAAAAAAGAGAATTTTAGACCAATATCACTGATGAACATTAATGCAAAAATCCTCAATAAAATACTGGCAAACCGGATCCAGCAGCACATCAAAAAGCTTATCCACCATGATCAAGTGGGCTTCATCCCTGGGATGCAAGGCTGGTTCAACATACGCAAATCAATAAATGTAATCCAGCATGTAAACAGAACCAAAGACAAAAACCACATGATTATCTCAATAGATGCAGAAAAGGCCTTTGACAAAATTCAACAGCCCTTCATGCTAAAAACGCTCAACAAATTCGGTATTGATGGAACGTATCTTTAAATAATAAGAGCTATTTATGATAAACCCACAGCCAATATCATACTGAATGGGCAAAAACTGGAAAAATTCCCTTTGAAAACTAGCACAAGACAGGGATGCCCTGTCTCACCACTCCTATTCAACATAGTGTTGGAAGTTCTGGCTAGGGCAATCAGGTAAGAGAAAGAAATAAAGGGTATTCAATTAGGAAAAGAAGAAGTCAAATTGTCACTGTTTGCAGATGACATTATTGTATATTTAGAAAACCCCCTTGTCTCAGCCTAAAATCTCCTTAAGCTGATAAGCAACTTCAGCAAAGTCTCAGGATACACAATTAATGTACAAAAATCACAAGCATTCTTATACACCAGTAACAGACAAACGGAGAGCCAAATCAGGAATGAACTTCCATTCACAATTGCTTCAAAGAGAATAAAATACCTAGGAATCCAACTTACAAGGGATGTCAAGGACCTCTTCAAGGAGAACTACAAACCACTGCTCAGTGAAATAAAAGAGGACACAAACAAATGGAAGAACATACCATGCTGATGGATAGGAAGAATCAATATCGTGAAAATGGCCATACTGCCCAAGATTATTTATAGATTCAATGCCATCCCCATCAAGCTACCAATGAATTTCTTCACAGAATTGGAAAAAACTGCTTTAAAGTTCATATGGAACCAAAAAAGAGCTCGCATTGCCAAGACAATCCTAAGTCAAAAGGACAAAGCTGGAGGCGTCATGCTACCTGACTTCAAACTATACTACAAGGCTACAGTAACCAAAACAGCATGGTACTGGTACCAAAACAGAGATATAGACCAATGGAACAGAACAGAGTCCTCAGAAATAATACCACACATCTACAGCCATCTGATCTTTGACAAACCTGAAAGAAACAGGAAATGGGGAAAGGATTCCCTATTTAATCAATGGTGCTGGGAAAATTGGCTAGCCATAAGTAGAAAGCTGAAACTGGATCCTTTCCTTAATCCTTATACGAAAATTAATTCAAGATGGATTAGAGACTTAAATGTTAGACCTAATACCATAAAAACTGTAGAAGAAAACCTAGGTAATACCATTCAGGACATAGGCATGGGCAAGGACTTCATGTCTAAAACACCAAAAGCAATGGCAACAAAAGCCAAAATTGACAAATCGGATCTAACTAAACTAAAGAGCTTCTGCACAGCAAAAGAAACTACCATCAGAGTGAACAGGCAACCTACAGAATGGGAGAACATTTTTGCAATCTACTCATCTGACAAAGGGCTAATATCCGGAACCTACAAAGAACTCAAACAAATTTACAAGAAAAAAACAAACAACCCCATCAACAAGTGGGCAAAGGATATGAAGAGACATTTCTCAAAAGAAGACATTCATACAGCCAACAGACACATGAAAAAATGCTCATCATCACTGGCCATCAGAGAAATGCAAATCAAAACCACAATGAGATACCATCTCACACCAGTTAGAATGGCAATCATTAAAAAGTCAGGAAACAACAGGTGCTGGAGAGGATGTGGAGAAATAGGAACACTTTTACACTGTTGGTGGGATTGTAAACTAGTTCAACCATTATGGAAAACAGTATGGTGATTCCTCAAGGATCTGGAACTAGAAGTACCATATGACCCAGCCATCCCATTACTGGGTATATACCCAAAGGATTACAAATCATGCTGCTATAAAGACACATGCACACGTATGTTTATTGCGGCACTATTCACAATAGCAAAGACTTGGAATCAACCCAAATGTCCATCAGTGACAGACTGGATTAAGAAAATGTGGCACATATACACCATGGAATACTATGCAGCCATAAAAAAGGATGAGTTTGAGTCCTTTGTAGGGACATGGATGCAGCTGGAAACCATCATTCTCAGCAAACTATCGCAAGAGCAGAAAACGAAACACCACATGTTCTCACTCATAGGTGGGAACTGGACAATGAGATCACTTGTCTCAGGAAGGGGAACATCACACACTGGGGCTTATCACGGGGAGGGAGGAGTGGGGAGGGATTGCATTGGGAGTTATACCTGATGTAAATGATGAGTTGATGGGTGCTGATGAGTTGATGGGTGCAGCACACCAACATGGCAGAAGTATACATATGTAACAAACCTGCACGTTATGCACATGTACCCTAGAACTTAAAGTATAATAAAAAAATAAAATAAATAAATAAAAGAATATGTCAATTCTAATAAAATGATTAAATGGAAAATAAATATACAATTGCTTTAAAAATTTGCTTTTAGTCACTCTGTAACTTCAGGCATATCAGGTGTCCAACAGGTGCTTCAGTTTCCTCATCTTTAACTGGGAATGAAGCTACTAAGCACGATTAATAGAATTAATGTGGAATTGCATGTGCTATGATAGATTGATAACTTAGATGGCACACAGCAGTGCTAAGTGCTCCCTACTTTTATTTTTATTGCGAGAGCAACACTGACATTTTCTCTTGTCTTCATTATAATTTAATATTCATCTTACATCTAGCAGTCAGGGATTGTTTTAACAAGGCAGCACTTTGAAACTTTAATCCCTGAGATAAATTTTTAAAATTATAACACAAAGGCATCCTATCTGCTTCTGGTCACCCAAATGTCTAACACTCGAGCCATATTTTGTGAAGTTACTCAGTCTGTAACCAAAGCAATTTCCCTTTACTTTTGTGAGGCTGAAGCCTCAAAATATGATGGCAGAGGCCAGGTGCGGTGGCTCACACGTGTAATCCCAGGTACTAGGGAGGCTGAAGCAGGAGAATTGCCTGAAGCTGGGAGCCGAGGATTGTAGTGAGCCAAGATTGCGCCTCTGAACTCCAGCCTGGGCAACAGAGAGAGACTCAGTCTCACAAAAATAAATAAATAAATAAATAAATAAATAAATAAATAAATAAATAAATAAATATGTATTATGGTTAGAAAATTGTTATCTTTCCACTATAGACAGATTTGCAAATTTTCACCCCAGAAACACTGTGAATATGTGATATATTTTTATTCTCCTGCACACAATCTTTAGTAGGAAACTACTCTCCTAAATGCTTTGTCTCTGTCTTTTTTCCATAGTATGTTTTCCTTGCTCCATAATAACAAGCTTATCTATGTAATATTTTCTCTTAATAGTAGAAAAACACCACTTAGGAAGAATAGTTTAATAATGAATATTTGAGGACTTTTTTTTTTTTTTTTGAGACGGAGTCTCGCTCTGTCGTCCAGGCTGGAGTGCAGTGGCCGGATCTCAGCTCACTGCAAGCTCTGCCTCCCGGGTTTATGCCATTCTCCTGCCTCAGCCTCCCGAGTGGCTGGGACTACAGGCGCCTGCCACCTCGCCCGGCTAGTTTTTTGTATTTTTTAGTAGAGACGGGGTTTCACAGTGTTAGCCAGGATGGTCTCGATCTCCTGACCTCGTGATCCGCCCGTCTCGGCCTCCCAAAGTGCTGGGATTACAGGCTTGAGCCACCGCGCCCGGCCTGAGGACATTTTTGGAAACAAATGTGGAAGAGTTACACAACTTGACATAGATACTCTCACTGCGTGGGGCCAAAAATTTAATCAAGATTGTGAAGAGAGACCATATGCATTAAGAAAATATGTTACCGTTTTCCTCTTCACATTCTTCCTCTTTCATGTTGTCTTTTCTGTGCTCTACTCATTGACCTAGTAGACAGATATGAGAAGTGCCTACAAGGCATACTCCTGGGTGTGTTCCCACTGTCCACATCAATCACGTTTAAAGAGGAATAGATCTCCTGTTCTATTGAACACACATCTTCCTCCAATATATCATAGCCTATCTCTTCACAAATTAAAATGAAGTCAAACAAACCTTGGAAAATCTGAAATTTTATATTTGGGGACTGATTATCTCATTTCTTCCCAGATATGTAAATTTTCCACTCTTTACTTAGAGCTCCTGACACAAAAGGTTATTTATATTTGTTTGTATTGTGTTATGAAATCACAATCAATTTCTATGGTGCTAGAACTAAAAGTTTCATGAGTTTCTGTTCTAAAAGTTCGAATAGTGGCTCCTTTAGAGTGTTAGGTACTTCTATACTCTTTTTTATGTCCATACCTCAGTTAACCTTGGTAATGACAGTGACGTGATGTTTGACTTTCGATAAAGATGTGGACTTTTGTGGGGTGAGTTATTCTGGAGCTCCAAGATAACCACACACCTCCAGCGCTTGAAACTATCAAAATTTCAAAGAACAGGAAGTAAGTTTACATGAAGTAGCCTTAATAGACATGATTGCTTGATTGACTCACCTGTGATAATTGGATATAACTCTGAAAGTAAAACTAATCATGATAGTAATAATGTCTAATAAATAAGATGACTTACATCAGTGAGTCTCAGAAAAAAAGTGGCACGGATCCCTGGGGGTATTTTGGAAATGTGGCAATCACTGGATTGTCACAATCATTGGGGAATGTTACCAATGAAGGAAAAAGGCTGTTCCCTATCCATCAATGCTAAGGACAATCCTCACAAAGACATATTTCCTGCAGCAGTGGTGCTTTTAAGGATGATAGCTGTAGATATGCATAGGTGGAAAATCCTTTTGAAATTATTTGAATGTATAAGCAAATTCCATTTCACATATAAGTGCATAGTATTCTTGCAAAGTTCAATATGCAATAAAATTTCCAGGAATGCATCTGTTATGTAAATCAAGGAAGGATTGTAGTGTATTCTTCAAAGTCTTTAGTAAGTGTTGTTTAATATTTCAGAAAATTTTATCCCTGGCTACAATTCTGCCCACAATATTTGAGGAGATAATACAATTCAATCAGTCTGTTTTGTTACTGTTGTATCACGGAGATTCTAAAAGTGATCCCCAGTATGAATGTAAGCTTCTGACTATAAAGTTTTTGACAAGGCTGAGCATTTCCATATAGAAGTACAATACATTTAAAATTATTTTCATTGTATTCCTCTTTCATATTATTTAAGAATATGTTGAAGTCTTCTAAAAATGATGTGTGATAGAGTATCATCTAAGAAAATAGATAGCTCTGTAACTTCAATATGGTACAAGCACAAAATCTGTCAATCTGTCAATAAAGTAAGCAAAGGTTAATCTTATATTTTAAGTATTTCTAAAATGACAAAACACTAAATAGGTAGTTTTGACAACTTGATTATAGACATGTTGTCTATAAGAAACCCACTTTATGTGTAATGACACATATAGATTAAAAGTAAATGAATGGTAAAAAATACATCATGATAACACTAATATAAGAAAGCAGGAGTAGCTGTGTTGATTTCAGACAGAGCTGACTTCAAAGCAAGGGAAGTTATCAGGAATAAAGAAGGGGATTACATGACAAATAGGTCAGTTCTCCAAGACAACATAACAGTCGTTGATGCATATACACCCAAAACAGCACAGTAAACTATGTGAGGCAAAAGCTAATACAACTGCAAGGAGAAACAGATGAATCCACTATCATAGTTGGAGACTTCAACATTCCTCTATCAAAAATGGACAGATTCAGTAGGCAAAAAATTAGTAAGGACAGAGTTAAACTCAATAATGCCATCAATCAACTGGATATAATTGACATCTACAGTCTACTTCATCCAACAACAGCAGAATGTACACATTCTTTTCAAATTCACAAGGAACATACACCAAGATAGACCAAATTTTAAACCACGAAACACTCTTTGACAATTTTAAAAGAGTAGAAGTCACACAATATCTGCTCTCAGACCATGATATAACTAACTATAAATTAGTAACAGAAAGATGATGGGAACTCCCAAAATAGGTGGAGATTAAACAACACACTGTTAAATAACTCACAGATCAAAGAAGAAGTCAAGAGAAATTTAAAAATATTTTGAACTACATAAAATGAAAACACAACTTATCAGAATTTATAGAATGCAGTGAAAGCAGGCTGTACAGGAAAGTTTGTAGTATTAAATGCAAATATTTGAAAAGAAGAAAGACCTAAAATCAGTTGTCTAAGATTCTGCTTTAGGAAGTTAGAAAAATAAGAAGAAATTAAATCCAAAGTTTGAACAAGAAATGAAATATAAGAATTAGAGCAGAAAGTGATCACACTGAAAATGGGAAATTAATAGAGAAAATTGATGAAACCAAAGCTGATATTTTGAAAGCATCAGTAAATCCCACAAGCACGTAGCCAAGCTAACTAAGACAAAAAGAGAGAGGGCACAAACTACTAATATCAGAAATGAAAGACAGGATGTTTCTAGGGACATTTATAATATGACAAATAAATACTGTGAACATTTCTATGACCACAGATTGGTTAACCTAGATGAAATGAACCAATTCCTTAAAAGACAGAAATTATCAACTATCACACAAGAAGAAATAGATAATCTATATAGGTCTATATAAAAATTTAATCAATAATTAATATTATTTCAAAATAGAAATAATCAGGCCCAAATTAGTGCAGTGGTAAATTCTAACAAACATTTAAGAAAAAAATCATACCAATTTTCTACAATCTGAATTTTAAAACAACTAAATAATAGCAAATGTAATCAAGTAACAAATAAAACGTATTACACATCATGACCAATTGGAATTTATTCAAGGTTTGAAAGGCCAGTTTTCCATTAAACATCAATTAATGTAATTCATGACCAAAATCGGCTGGAGAAAAACATACATAATCAAATGAATAGACGCAAAAGGCATCTGACACAAAATATGTGTTCATGATCAAAGCTTTTATGTAACTAAGCATAGAAGAAATGTTTCTCACCTTAATAGTAGTATCTACAAAATCAACAACAACAAAAAACTAGCACTAACATTATAATCAATGGCGAGAAGCTAGATTTCCCACTAAGATTAGGAAGATTAGTAAGGATGTCAAGTGAGCAACACTGCTTTTAAATTTTATACTGGAAGTACAAACTAATGGAATAGACAAAAAGAGAAAATAAGAGGTACACTAATTAAAGAGCAAGAAATAAAACTGTCTTAGTTCACAGATGACATGATCATCTATGCAGAAAATGTGAAAAAAACATTGACAGATAAAACTCCCTGTAAGTGATAAGTAATTGTAGCAAGTTTGAAGGATACAAGATTAACATGTAAAATTTAATTGCCTTCTCAATGAACAAGTGAAACTTGAAATTAAAGACAATGCCAATTATATTAGCACTCCACAAACATAAAATACATATGTATAAATGTAACAAAATGTGTTATATGAGGAAAACTAAACCACTGATGAATGAAAACAAAGAAAAGCTACATAAATTTAGTGATATTCCTGTTCATGGATAGAAAGACTCAATATTTTCAAGATACCAGCTATTCTCAACTATACCTATAGTTTAATACAATCTTAATCAAAATTTCAGCAATAGATTGTTTGGATATTGACACACTGATTCTAAAATTTATACAGAGGAGCAAAAGATCCAGAATAGCCAACACAATATTGAAGAAAAAGTTGAAGCACTATGACTACTTAAATTCAGACTTACAGTAAAGCTCAATAAAAGACAGTATAGTGTTAGTAAAACATAGACACGTATATTAATGTAACAGAATGGAGAGCCCCATTTAGACCCACACAAATAGAATGAAATGATCTTTGAGAAAGGAACATATATATATTTTATACATATACACACACTAATATCAGAATATTATATATATTATATATTATATAATATTATATATACTGCATATTATATAATTCTATATATATACATATATTTCTTCTTGTGTGATAGTCGATAATTTCTGTTTTTTAAGGAATTGGTTCATTTCATCTAGGTTGACCAATCTGTGGTCATAGAAATGTTCACAGTATTTATTTGTCATATTGTAAGTACTATATATATATATATATATATGAATAGGGAAAAGAGTATTTTCAACAATAGTGCTAGCAAAATAGGACACCCACATACAAAATAATGAATCTAAACACAGATCTTAAACTTGTCACAAAAATTAACACTAAACGGACCATGAACTTTAATACAAAATGCAAAACTATATAACTCTTTGAAGAAAACCTAGTAGACAACCTAAATGAGCTCGGTATAGGGATGATTTTTCTACATATAACACCAAAGACACATACCATAAACGAAAAGATTTATAAACTGGACTTCATTAAAATTCAAAACTTCTACTAAAGAGGCTCTCAAGAATATGAAAACACATGGCACGGTATGGGAGGAAATATTTGCAGAAGGCATATCTGATAATAGGTATATTATCCAAAATATAGAAAGAATTATTAAAACTCAACAATAAACAGCAAACAATCCAATTTTTAAAACATGGGCCAAAGACCTTAAAAAACACCTCACCAAAGATATATAGATAGCAAATAAGCACATGAAAAGATGCTTCACTTTACATGTTATCAGGGAAATGCAAATTAAAATGACAACGAAATACTCCTACACCCCAGTGAGAATGGTCAGAATCTGTAACAATGACATTAACGAGTACTTGTGAGAATGTAGAGCAACAGCAACTCTCATTCATTTTTCTGGTGGGAACACAGAATTGTATAGGCACTCTACAAAACAGTTGTGCAGTTTCTTACAAAATTAAACAACTCATGCTGTGCTACCCAGCAAACATGATCCTTAGTATTTCTCCAAAAACGTTGAAAATTTATGTGCACACAAACCTAAACACAGATGTTTATAGTCGCTTTATTTATAATTGCCAAAACTTGGAAGCAACCAAGGTGTTCTTCAGGAGGTGAGTAGAAACATAAACTGTGGTACCTCTAGGCAATGGACTATTTTCGGCAGTAAAAAGAAATGCGCTTTCGAGCCATGAAAAAACATGGTAGAAAGATAAAGGCATAATACTAAATGAAAGAAGCCAATCCAAAAAGGCTATCTACTGTACAATTGCAACCATACGAGATTCTGGAAAAGTCAAAATTTGGAGACAGTAAAAACAAACAAAACAAAACAAAAAAACAGTGATTTCCAGGGATCAGAGGGGAGGGAGGGATGAATAAGCAGAACACAGAGAATTTTAATGCAGTGAAAATACTCAGTATGATATTACAATGATGGATACATGTTGTTAACACATGTATTTAAACCCACGGAATGTACAAGTCTTAGAGTGAGTCCTCATGTAAACGATGGCCTGTGAGTGATTAGGATGTGTCAATGTAGGCTCCTAAGTCGTAAAAAGTGCACCGCTCTGGTGGAGGATGTTGATAACGGTAGAGGCTATGCATGTGTAGGGGCGAGAGCTATGTAGCAAATACTGTACCTTCCTCTTAATTTTGCTGTGAACCTAAAATTGCTCTCTTTTTTTTTTTTTTTTAAAGAAAAAGCATCTATTAACTATTCTCTTTTTTGCAGTGAAGTATTCTACAAATATCCAAAGAAATCATGACATTTCTCACCACTATAGATTACATATAGGCATGTGATCTCTGTGAGACTTATTTGTTTCTATATGTTAGATATGGATGAATAAACATTGGCTAAAAATCAGATGAGCTAAATTTGTCTCAATTTAAAAGTGTGTCCATGATTAAGTAAGCAGAACTCTTTCTCTGAAGCTAAACTTTATGACCTTGTGAAATAAGAACAATAATTCCTTCATTCTTACTCTTCTCACTAAGTTGTAAAGAAGATCTCTTTATGGAACAATACATGTGAAAACAATGTTTGAAATTTCAGTAGGATAAAATAATTCAGAGAAAAATCACTCCAGATAATACTTAGTGTATTTTCTATTTTTGAAATTATTTAAAATAATGAGACATGTAATTATATAAGTTACACAAATTAGCTAAAAAAGAAGTGAAAATGCGATCACTCACTACCTAATGATGTTTTGGTAAATGATCACATATATGACGGTGGTCTCAAAAGATTATAATGTGGTCTTTTTACTATATATTTTCTATGTTTAGGTGTACAAATAATATTGTGCTATAGTTGCATATAGTATTCAGTAGAGTAACATGCTGTACAGGTTTGTAGTCTGAGAGTAATAGGCTATACTATATAGCCTAGGTGTGTCATAAGTTGCATCATCTAGGTTTGTGTAAATGCCAGCCTGTTTCCACAACGATGAAATTGCCTAATGATGCATTTCTCAGAACATATGCCCATCATTAAGTGATGTATGATTGTGATTATTTTATTTTCCATAATCTCTCAGAGCTGCAACCAACTTTCTATTCTTATTAACAAATATTTCATATTTTATTTTACAGTTTTTTTTCATATTTATCTCACCGTCCACTCAGAAGACAGTTAAACAGCCTTTCTTTATCAAGAACAAAAGTTTCTTTTTTATTTACCATGCTACTTCTATGAGTTTCATTCTTTCATTTCTAGTAGACCTTTATTCTGGCATTATGTGTTATAATGTAGGAAATCATTTATTTGATCAACCACTTTCAAGAACATCCTTTATCTTCCTAATTTTTAAACTGAAATTTTAGTGAGTGGTGAAATTATTAGTTGTTCATGCTTATCTTGCAGTATACCACTCCAAAATTTAAAGTTTTTATTATCAATTTATTCTACAAGTTGCACTGAGCATCCACCATTTGTTAGTCTACGTATGTTTAATCCCTGTGGATAAAACCGTGAACAAAACAAAAACAAAAACAAAATCCATGCTCTTGTGGGAATGAAGATTTGGTTGTGATGAAAAGGCTATAAAGAAGTAAGTAAAATGTATGGTGGACTAATGATGATGAATGCTATGAAGGAAAGTAAAGCAGAGAAATTGGTTAAAGAGAATCCTGCTGGGGGTCAATCAGGGTGAGAAATTTTTACTTGACATCATGTGGTCAGAGAAAACATCACTGATATAGTGACAGAGGAGCATAAACAGGAGGCATTAGCTTTGCAGCTATCTTTAAAAAAAATCCAAACATTTCTAACATAACAGACTGCAAAAGTCTTGTATTGGAGGCAAGTGTGGCATATCAAAGGAACGGTTAAAAGAAATGGCTGAAACAGGGCAGACAAGGGAGTGTGAAGCACAGGTGGACATGGTGATGGAGAGGAAGCAATAAGAGGAGGGCCGGCTTACTTAAGTTCTCATAAATGGTATTAAGAAATTTTGCTTTGATTTTCAGGAGTCTGCTAAGTCACTGTGGTGTTGTGAGTGAGAAGTTATGTGATCTGACTTCTACTTTACAACTATTTTGGCTACATCATTAAATTATACTTAAATCAATAGAAATGGCCATTAGTTAGTAGGCTGGATTAGTTTGGGTAGAGTTTAATCAGAACTGAGCCCAGGATTCCAGCTTTTTCTCTAGTTGATCATATCCTATGTTTTTGAAGACAGGTGCAACCACTGACTTCCAAGATACAGGGTTCCCTCCCCAAATTTCTCATACCTGTTTGCTCTTGTGAATCTTGAGTGATGCTGCATTCACTTTTAGATGGGATTTCCAGAGAGGGTCTTGACCTTCACTATAGAAATACAGTGACACTAGAACTAGAATATTTCTCCAGTGTATGACATTTTCTGTTTATCTCTACTTCATGCAATTAGTTGTGAAATACAGGGTAGATTGGGATAACGTTTGGGGTTTTGTGATCTCTATATTTTCAGAAAACTTTCCCCTCTGAACCATCATCATAAACCCAGTATCTATTCCTGGTACTGACATGTTGGTCATATTTAATCATCTTTTCTCTGAGTGACTAAATGAATGCTTGAATAAGTGCATGAATAAGAGAACAAATAAACCAAGGCATTTCCCTTGCTTTCTGTGCCAAATGTCTTCCACTTGCCCCTCCAGGGGTACTCTCTAACTTTCCCTCCTGTGTTCTTTATCCTTTGGGGTGGAGGAGGGTAATCTGTATGGATTGTATCCATTTCTAGCTCTGCTCTCTACTCAGACAGTGGAAATTGGAGGGAGGGAGGACACTAAGACAGGAAAGTGAGGCTGGGGTATTTACTGCCCTGATTATACCCTTGACAGGTTATGCTGCACTGGTGTTTCTCTCCATAATGGGTCATTCTTCCTTTGAAAATGTCTGCTGTATAGAACCCTCTTTCTATTCTAATTTCAGTAAACTCTTCTTCCTTAATTCCCTTTTCCTTTTGGGCCTACAGGGCTTGGCTACTCCATGGCTGCTAGCTAAGATTCCTACATACTCCATTGTGGATCCTCTACACTTTAACCAACCTCGAAAATTAGTCTTTTTATTGACAAACCTTCAAAATATCCTAATTTGCTTGTGCCATCTGTCTTCTGTCATGACTGTCACAGATACAAATACAAGTTTTTAAAAGAAGGAGGAGGAGTGGGAATCTTGTCAAATAAAATAATATTTCACTTGTCTAACTGAACTTATTTTCTAGTTTAATTAGCTGTGACTTCCAATTTAGGGCACTCAAAGACTAATGAGATATTAAAGCTTAAAACAACTTAAGAGGTCATCAAATCTGATTCACTAATTTTCTAGATGGGAAAACTGGAATAGAGTTTGTGTTACCAACATTTTCTGCAATGCTGGGTATTTGGCTGATTCAACTACTAGTATATGGCTCTTGCATTACAACCATAAATGGTCTTCTTTCTTCCACTTGTGCCCACCATAAACTATACTAAGCAATCAAAGTGAAATAACTTCTTTGCTCCAAACTTTCCAGTGGTTTCCCAATTCATTCATAGTTAAAACCAAAGCTCTTGGAATCACTACATGATCAAACACCTTACCACCTTTGGGCCTTCAGCAATCTTCTTCTTTCACTTTTCTCTCCCTACATTGCCTATTTGTTCCCTGGTAGTCCAAAAATATTCTTATGTGCGTTAACACTTTTGTACTAGAAAACTCTGTCAAATAGCTGCATGGATTACCCTAGTAGTGAAATATTACATTATTAAAAAGGTCTCTGTAACCACTTAACTTAAAATAGAAGCTTTGCCTTCTGTTACATATTCACTCCTTTCGTGCCTTTTTTGAAACCTATCACACTTCTTATAATCTCATATACTGAATGATGTATTTAATTATTTTAGCTTTTCACCTATTTAAATATAAACTCAGTGAAAATCAGGAGTTTCGTTTTATTTTTTCTACTTTATTCATTTCCAAATCCTTTATGTCTCCAATCTCTGGCACACAGGGCACACTCATAAATATTTATTCAATAAATAAGTAAAATAATAAATAAAAAGCATAAACTTTTGTTTATACAATGAGGTAGTCAATATTGATAAACAATTATGTGATCTTATTGGGATGTTATAAAGATAGGAGGACTCAGAGGGTCTATTTCTAGTCGAATAGGTTTCCTGTTATCAGCAGGATCACTACTATTCTATTACATGACTAGTTTTACTGTATATAACACCGAAGAATGAAAAGAAAATTCCTCATTTTTCCAGAAATTAGGTTTAAAAGAATCAATCCAGCTGAAATATAATCAAGCAAGAGAGTAGATAGTGACATTGTCCAGTAACTTATAAATTATATCTGGACATATTGACAACAGTACAGTTGCAATGTAAATTGATGCTGACTTCCTTGTTGCATATATTTCCCACACCTACTGTTGAGGCAGGAGAATAGGGTCTGGGGGCAGGGAACCTAAGACTGATTCACAGACTTCCTAGAACTGAATAAAAAAGAAAACCCCACCTCTCAACACCCAAGTAACAAAAGGATCAGAGGCTACTCCATATGCAATGTCCCCCACTCCCACTCTTTGTTTTCTGTGTTGTAGATGGAAAAATGAAAGTACCTCTGATTGGTTCTGTCCTGCAACTAATCAGACTGGTCACAGACCAAGTCTTCATATGTAACTCTGTAACTTTACTTTAGCCTATGATTGGTCACCTTATGCAACCAATGAGACTGGTTGAAGGTCACTACTTCATTTACATAGGATGTAAACAAAGTAACCAATGGTAAACCACTAGAGGGTATTTAAACCCCAGAAAAACTCTGTAACCAGCACTCTTGAGCAGCTGCTTGAGCCCTTTCCTAGTTCGTGTAGTTTCATTTCAATAAATTTGTGCTTTTCTCTTACTGCTTTGTTTGTGCGTTTTGTTCAATTCTTTGTTCAAAATATCAAGATCCTAGACACCCTCCACCAGTAACACTATTATTTGAATCCAATTAGAGTATAAAGCCTGTATTACGGGGAGATAATAGGGAAAATAAACACATTTTGTTCTCCAGGAGCAAAATTCAGAAATTCATTTTTAATTTTTTATTACAGTCAGAGATTTGTAGTACTGCTTAGTGTATTTCATAGATCAGGCTATTAAAAAACAGCATTCTGCCTCCTAAAGGTATACTTCATGGAACTTAAGGAACAAGTAACTATTATATTTTGTGTAAAGTGGAATATTCTAGAATTCATATACATACTCATTTTTCATTGTGCCCTATTTAGAATAGATTGGAAAGCAATCTATTCTAAAAGTATCGTCAAGTTCTCCTTTTCAAAGAATCTGGATTTGTCAAGTTTTTAGAATTTCATTAAAAAGTACATGTTGCTTTTTATTTTCTTTTGTAGCTATTCAACAGAATCTTGGAATTTTAGGAAGTGTTTCCTTTCAACTTTTTGCTTTCAGGTAATTTTAGACTTACAGAAAAGTTGCTAGAAAAGTCTGTAATCCCAGCAGTTTGGGAGGCCGAGGCAGGTGGATCATGAGCTCGGGAGATTGAGACCATCCTGGTTAACATGGTGAAACCTCGTCTCTCAGAAAAAGACAAAAAAATTAGCCAGGTGTGGTGATGGGCGCCTGTAGTCTCAGCTACACAGGAGGCTGAGGTGGGAGAATGGTGTGAACCCGGGAGGTGGAGCTTGTAGTAAGCTGAGATCATGCCACTGCACTCCAGCCTGGGCGACAGAGCGAGACTCCGTCTCAAAACAAAACCAAAAAAGGTTGCTAGAAAAGGAAAAATAATTATGTATACTTTTAACTATTTCCCCCCCAAAATAGTTACCATATTTGCTTTTGTTTTACCTTTCTCTTTTTCCTCCCTCAATCTGTGTATATATGTATGTACACACATGCACACACACATACTAGACACAAGCATACACATTATTTTCTGAATGTATCCATGTTATAGAAATGGTGCCCTGGCAACGAAAGCCAACATAGACAAGTGGGATCTAATTAAACTAAAGAGCTTCTGCACAGCAAAAGAAACTACCATCAGAGTGAACAGGCAATCTATAGAATGGGAGAAAATTTTTACAATCTAACCATCTGACAGAGGGCTAATACCCAGTATCTACAAAGAAGTTAAACTAATTTAAAAGAAAAAATCAAACAACCCCATCCAAAAGTGAGCAAAGGATATGAACAGACACTTGTCAAAAGAAGACATTTATGCAGCCAACAGACACGTGAAAAAATGCTCATCATCGCTGGGGACAGGGCACAGCTAAAAAACAACAGGGGAAGCAGCAGAGGCCTGTGCAGACACGAACGACTCTGTCTGACAGCTTTGAAGAGAGCAGTGGATCTCCCAACACAGAGGTTGAGATCTGAGAACGGACAGACTGCCTGCTCAAGTGGGTCTCTGACCCCTGAGTAGCCTAACTGGGAGACATCCCCCACTAGAGGCAGTCTGACACCCCACACCTCACAGGGTGGAGTACACCCCTGAGAGGAAGCTTCCAAAGGAAGAATCAGACAGGTACACTTGCTGCTCAGCAATATTCTATCTTCTGCAACCTCTGCTGCTGATACCCAGGCAAACAGGGTCTGGAGTGGACCTCAAGCAATCTCCAACAGACCTATAGCTGAGGGTCCTGACTGTTAGAAGGAAAACTATCAAACAGGAAGGACACCTATACCAAAACCCCATCAGTATGTCACCATCATCAAAGACCAGAGACAGATAAAACCACAAAGATGGGGAAAAAGCAGGGTAGAAAAGCTGGAAATTCAAAAAATAAGAGCGCATCTCCCCCTGCAAAGGAGAGCAGCCCATCGCCAGCAATGGATCAAAGCTGGTCAGAGAATGACTTTGATGAGATGAGAGAAGAAGGCTTCAGTCCATCAAACTTCTCAGAGCTAAAGGAGGAATTATGTACCCAGCACAAAGAAACTAAAAATCTTGAAAAAAGAGTGGAAGAATTGACAGCTAGACTAATTAATGCAGAGAAGGTCATAAACGAAATGACAGAGATGAAAACCATGACACGAGAAATACATGACAAATGCACAAGCTTCAGTAACCGACTCGATCAACTGGAAGAAAGAGTATCAGCGATTGAGGATCAAATGAATGAAATGAAGCGAGAAGAGAAACCAAAAAAAAAAAAGAAGAAAAAGAAACGAACAAAGCCTGCAAGAAGGATGGGATTACGTAAAAAGACCAAATCTACGTCTGATTGGGGTGCCTGAAAGTGAGGGGGAAAATGGAACCAAGTTGGAAAACACTCTTCAGGATATCATCCAGGAGAACTTCCCCAACCTAGTAGGGCAGGCCAACATTCAAATTCAGGAAATACAGAGAACGCCACAAAGATACTCCTCGAGAAGAGCAACTCCAAAACACATAATTGCCAGATTCACCATAGTTGAAATGAAGGAAAAAATCTTAAGGGCAGCCAGAGAGAAAGGTCGGGTTACCCACAAAGGGAAGCCCATCAGACTAACAGCAGATCTCTCGGCAGAAACTCTACAAGCCAGAAGAGAGTGGGGGCCAATATTCAACGTTCTTAAAAAAAAGAATTTTAAACCCAGAATTTCATATCCAGCCAAACTAAATTTCATAAGTGAAGGAGAAATAAAATCCTTTACAGATAAGCAAATGCTTAGAGATTTTGTCACCACCAGGCCTGCCTTACAAGAGACCCTGAAGGAAGCCCTAAACATGGAAAGGGACAACTGGTACCAGCCATTGCAAAAACATGCCAAAATGTAAAGTCCATTGAGGCTAGGAAGAAACTGCATCAACTAATGAGCAAAATAACCAGTTAATATCATAATGGCAGGATCAAGTTCACACATAACAATATTAACCTTAAATGTTAATGGACTAAATGCTCCAATTAAAAGACACAGACTGGCAAACTGGATAAAGAGTCAAGATCCATCAGTCTGCTGTATTCAGGAGACCCATCTCACACGCAGAGACATACATAGGCTCAAAATAAAGGGATGGAGGAAGATCTACCAAGCAAATGGAGAACAAATAAAAGCAGGGGTTGCAATCCTAGTCTCTGATAAAACAGACTTTAAACCGTCAAAGATCAAAAGAGACAAAGAAGGCCATTACATAATGGTAAAGGGATCAATTCAACAGGAAGAGCTAACTCTCCTAAATATATATGCACCCAATACAGGAGCACTCAGATTCATAAAGCAAGTCCTTAGAGACTTACAAAGAGACTTAGACTCCCATACAATAATAATGGGAGACTTCAACACTCCACTGTCAACATTAGACAGATCAATGAGACAGAAAGTTAACAAGGATATCCAGGAACTGAACTCATCTCTGCACCAAGCGGACCTAATAGACATCTATAGAACTCTCCACCCCAAAGCAACAGAATATACATTCTTCTCAGCACCACATCGCACTTATTCCAAAATTGACCACATAATTGGAAGTAAAGCACTCCTCAGCAAATGTAAAAGAACAGAAATTATAACAAACTGTCTCTCAGACCACAGTGCAATCAAACTAGAACTCAGGACTAAGAAACTCACTCAAAACCACTCAACTACATGGAAACTGAACAACCTGCTCCTGAATGACTACTGGGTACATAACAAAATGAAAGCAGAAATAAAGATGTTCTTTGAAATCAATGAGAACAAAGATACAACATACCAGAATCTCTGGAACACATTTAAAGCAGTGTGTAGACGGAAATTTATAGCACTAAATGCCCACAAGAGAAAGCAGGAAAGATCTAAAATTGACACTCTAACATCACAATTAAAAGAACTAGAGAGGCAAGAGCAAACACATTCAAAAGCTAGCAGAAGGCAAGAAATGACTAAGATCAGAGCAGAACTGAAGGAGATAGAGACACAAAAAACCCTCCAAAAAATCAATGAATCCAGGAGTTGGTTTTTTGAAAAAATCAACAAAATGGACAGACCACTAGTAAGACTAATAAAGAAGAAAAGAGAGAAAAATCAAATAGATGCAATAAAAAATGATAAAGGGGATATCACCACGGACCCCACAGAAATACAAACTACCATCAGAGAATACTATAAACACCTCTATGCAAATAAACTAGAAAATCTAGAAGAAATGGATAATTTCCTGAACGCTTACACTCTCCCAAGACTAAACCAGGAAGAAGTTGAATCCCTGAATAGACCAATAGCAGGCTCTGAAATCAAGGCAACAATTAATAGCCTACCCACCAAAAAAAGTCCAGGACCAGATGGATTCACAGCTGAATTCTACCAGAGGTACAAGGAGGAGCTGGTACCATTCCTTCTGAAACTATTCCAATCAATAGAAAAAGAGGGAATCCTCCCTAACTCATTTTATGAGGCCAACATCATCCTGATACCAAAGCCTGGCAGAGACACAACAAAAAAAGAGAATTTTAGACCAATATCCCTGATGAACATCGATACAAAAATCCTCAATAAAATACCGGCAAACCGGAGTCAGCAGCACATCAAAAAGCTTATCCACCATGATCAAGTGGGCTTCATCCCTGGGATGCAAGGCTGGTTCAACATTTGCAAATCAATAAACGTAATCCAGCATATAAACAGAACCAAAGACAAAAACCACATGATTATCTCAATAGATGCAGAAAAGGCTTTTGACAAAATTCAATAGCCCTTTATGCTAAAAACGCTCAATAAATTCAGTATTGATGGAACGTACCTCAAAATAATAAGAGCTATTTATGGCAAACCCACAGCTAATATCATACTGAATGGGCAAAAACTGGAAAAATTCCCTTTGAAAACTGGCACAAGACAGGGATGCCCTCTCTCACCACTCCTATTCAACATAGTGTTGGAAGTTCTGGCTAGGGCAATCAGGCAAGAGAAAGAAATCAAGATTATTCAGTTAGGAAAAGAAGTCAAATTGTCCCTGTTTGCAGATGACATGACTGTATATTTAGAAAACCCCATTGTCTCAGCCCAGAATCTCCTTAAGCTGATAAGCAACTTCAGCAAAGTCTCAGGATACAAAATCAATGTGCAGAAATCACAAGCATTCTTATACACCAGTAACAGACAAACGGAGAGCCAAATCACGAGTGAACTCCCATTTGCATTGCTTCAAAGAGAATAAAATACCTAGGAATCCAACTTACAAGGGATGTGAAGGACCTCTTCAAGGAGAACTACAAACCACTGCTCAGTGAAATCAAAGAGGACACAAACAAATGGAAGAACATACCATGCTCATGGATAGGAAGAATCAATATCGTGAAAATGGCCATACTGCCCAAGGTTATTTATAGATTCAATGCCATCCCCATCAAGCTACCGATGAGTTTCTTCACAGAATTGGAAAAAACTGCTTTAAAGTTCATATGGAACCAAAAAAGAGCCCGCATTGCCAAGACAATCCTAAGTCAAAAGGACAAAGCTGGAGGCGTCACGCTACCTGACTTCAAACTATACTACAAGGCTACAGTAACCAAAACAGCATGGTACTGGTACCAAAACAGAGATATAGACCAATGGAACAGAACAGAGTCCTCAGAAATAATACCACACATCTACAGCCATCTGATCTTTGACAAACCTGAGAGAAACAAGAAATGGGGAAAGGATTCCCTATTTAATAAATGGTGCTGGGAAAATTGGCTAGCCATAAGTAGAAAGCTGAAACTGGATCCTTTCCTTACTCCTTATACGAAGATTAATTCAAGATGGATTAGAGACTTAAATGTTAGACCTAATACCATAAAAACCCTAGAAGAAAATCTAAGTAGTACCATTCAGGACATAGGCATGGGCAAGGACTTCATGTCTAAAACACCAAAAGCAATGGCAGCAAAAGCCAAAATTGACAATTAAACTAAAGAGCTTCTGCACAGCAAAAGAAACTACCATCAGAGTGAACAGGCAACCTACAGAATGGGAGAACATTTTTGCAATCTACTCCCCTGACAAAGGGCTAATATCCAGAATCGACAAAGAACTCAAACAAATATACAAGAGAAAAACAAACAACCCCATCAAAAAGTGGGGAAAGGATATGAAGAGACATTTCTCAAAAGAAGACATTCATACAGCCAACAGACACATGAAAAAATGCTCATCATTACTCGCCATCAGAGAAATGCAAATCAAAACCACAATGAGATACCATCTCACACCAGTTAGAATGGCAATCATTAAAAAATCAGGAAACAACAGCTGTTGGAGAGGATGTGGAGAAATAGGAATACTTTTACACTTTTGGTGGGATTGTAAACTAGTTCAATCATTATGGAAAACAGTATGGCAATTCCTCAAGGATCTAGAACTAGATGTACCATATGACCCAGCCATCCCACTACTGGGTATATACCCGAAGGATTATAAATTATTCCACTACCAAGACACATGCCCACGTATGTTTATTGCGGCACTATTCACAATAGCAAAGACTTGGAATCAACCCAAATGTCCATCTGTGACAGACTGGATTAAGAAAATGTGGCACATATACACCATGGAATACTATGCAGCCATAAAAAAGGATGAGTTTGCATCCTTTGTAGGGACATGGATGCAGCTGGAAACCATCATTCTTAGCAAACTATCACAAGAAGAGAAAACCAAACACCACATGTTCTTACTCATAGGTGGGAACTGAACAATGAGATCACTTGGACTCTGGAAGGGGAATATCACACACTGGGCCCTATTATGGGGAGGGGGGAGGGGGGAGGGATTGCATTGGGGAGTTATACCTGATATAAATGATGAATTGATGGGTGCTGACGAGTTGATGGGTGCAGCACACCAACATGGCAGAAGTATACATATGTAACAAACCTGCACGTTATGCACATGTACCCTAGAACTTGAAGTATAATTAAAATAAATAAATAAATAAATAAAAAATGCTCATCATCACTGGCCATCAGAGAAATGCAAATCAAAACCACAATGAGATACCGTCTCACACCAGTTAGAATGACAATCATTAAAAAGTCAGGAAACAACAGGTGCTGGAGAGGATGTGGAGAAATAGGAACACTTTTACACTGTTGGTGGGACTGTAAACTAGTTCAATCATTGTGGAAGACAGTGTGGCGATTCCTCAAAGATCTAGAACAAGAAATATCATTTGACCCAGCCATCCCATTACTGGGTATATATCCAAAGGATTATAAATCATAAAAGGATTTATATGCAAAGTATTATAAATCATAAAAGAAACACATGCACACGTATGTTTATTGTGGCACTATTCACAATAGCAAAGACTTGGAACCAACCCAAATGTCCATCAATGATAGACTGGATTAAGAAAATGTGGCACACATACACCGTGGACTACTATGCAGTCATAAAACAGGATGAGTTCCTGTGCTTTGTAGAGACATGGATGAAGCTGAAACCATCATTCTGAGTAAACTATCACAAGGACAGAAAACAAACACTGCATGTTCTCACTCATAGGTGGGAATTGAACAATGAGAACACTTGGATACAGGAAGGGGAATATCACACACCGGGGTCTGTCGTGGGGTGGGGGGAGGGGGGAAGGATAACATTAGGAGATATATCTAATGTAAATGATGAGTTAATGGGTGCAGCACACCAACATGGCACATGTATACCTATGTAACAAACCTGCATGTTGTGTACATGCACTCTAGAACTTAAAGTATTTTTTTAAATGGTGCCCAAATAATTGGAGTTTAAGTGCGGACTCATCTGGATAGTGAGGCAAGATAAGAATCAAATGTTTTTTTAAAACATCTTTATTTTGATTATTGTAAAAGAGGAAAGTACAATATTATCATTTCTAATTTGAGTGGGTTTGAGAAAGACATTCAAATGGTATATATTTTTAATGAAGATAATCCTAAGGATAAATTTTCAATGACATCTCCTGTCAATGTCCTGCATGTACCCTCCTCTCCAATTATACTGTAAAAATTACAGCTGAGGAAATTGTTGTTTTAGGGTCTTGCTGAACAATTGCCTATTTATTGCATAAAGTGAATATTTGAAAACCATGCTGTGCCCAACCATGTATAAGAGAGAAAAATCCTACCAAGATGATCCTAAGTTCACTACCAAGTACACCATGAGCAAGTTCACATCTTCCTTTATCTCTTGTTCTGTTTTGTTCCCTAATTAAGTTTTATCTGGTGGCATAAATAAAAGAAATTACCTCCAGTTAAGACCACAAACTGTCTTTTGCTCAATTCTTACTTGCATTGTTTATGTGTATGGTTTTATTAAGTGCTGCATACATCCCCAGAGCATTGCTAATAATGCTGGAATAATAATGATAGAAGACAGCCTATTTTGAGCTCTACCTTTATTCTTAGTATTTCAACAACATACAACAGTGACAGGCAAACAGCCAATTACTGTGGCTAATATTAAATAATTTTGTTGTACATTTAAAAAATACATCATGGTTGAGCTAGGAGAAAATCCATATTGGTTGGAATTTAAGATTGTGCTACACTGATTTGAAATATCATTTATTTTCTTTAATTACCATTACCACCATCAAAATACTACTTTTCATATTGACTTTATTTTCTCCATGTTCTAAAAATAGAGCATAACTCATTTGGAAAATATTGTTCTTTTAAAGAGATTTCATTTCAAAAATATTTGTAACTGAAGAAAATATTTATAGGAGGCCACAATGATGAATTGTAATTCTGATGAAAAAAGAATATCTAGTTCAAAAGCACTTGTGTATGTATTTCATATATTTAAAAATCTCATATGTACTATAAATGCCTCACAAAGCTGAAATAACTCCAAATGCTACAAACCCTGTGACAAAACAAACAAACCAAAAAGAAAAAAAAAAGAAGCTACAGACACCAAATGAAGTTCTTAGTAATGGCTTTGGAAACTGTTTTTCAATTTTCATTTCAGTCAGTTCTTATGTGTGTTTTCAGGAAAATCACTGAATATCTGAAAATAGAAGTGGTTGCTTTTTTTGATATTTAAATGATATTAAATGAAATGAAACACTATTACTTAAAAGTACTGCAGAATGTGAAGGTTATCACAATTGCAAACGACAAATAAAATAACACATATAATTATAGGAGCCATTTCCATTTAACATCAAATCAAAAGTAGTCTGAGGGAAAAATAGTCTAATAAAAAGACACTGTGAAATCATTTATTGAGTACACTTTTGTAAATACTTGGAATTTCAGATAATCAAAGCCAGGGGAAAAAAATTAAGTGAATAGACGAGCAACAGGTTCATAGAAATTAGAACAGGTTACATGCAGATTGAGGTTCTTGAATTGTTAACAGGGACATATTGTCACATGTTAAAATATGACATAATTCAATATTTAACTAGAATTAACTCCTAATACAGAGTAGTCTATGGTGAGAGAACTTAGGTAGTGGGTCCCAACAGTGAGAGGAACAAGTAAACAATAATGAGAGGACCCAGATAAAACCCCTAAATACATTACTTGGTAACATAAGCAGAATTGCATTTAAAAAATATTTTTAATGACTCATAAATTAATGCCTGTGAAATGGATTTTCATGATATTTTACTTCATGATTGCAAGTATTTGGGCAAATGAAGAAAATATAATGGTGAATCAGCGCCTACTTGAACATTTATTGTGGACTGAGAAATTGGAATCTTTATGAGAAATGGCCCTTCCTAATGAAAGAAGGGATTGAGTTGGTCTAGGGGTAATGAGGAGTAAAAAGAAAAATTTGTACATAGTGTGCTGCACTATAACCCCCTTTTGCTGCCTTATCTGCCCTGTTCACCATTCAACCTTGTAGACATATGTCAACACTGGGAATTGAGAACTGCACACTACACCAAAAACCCCAAATAAATATTATTTTATTAAAATACCTTATAAACGAGATAGTTCAAACTACTTGGTAATTCCATCCATCCTTTCCTACGGTTTAAATTTATTTTTAATATCATGAAAAAGGTTAGTTAAAACTATCTTGGATAAGTATCAGCAAGCTTCTACGTTTTTCCACTAAAAAAGTAGCATTCAATATTTCGCCAATGAAATGAATTACATGGTTAGACTTTCTAATTTTAAACAAATATTACATTCTTGGAACAAACTTCATTTGTTAACAACACTGTAGCCTATGTTGTATTGCTAGATTCTGTTTGTCAATATTTTTTCATATGAATAATTTTTTTCACCTGTATTGCCCCTACATGATGAGTTATGCTGGTCTCACTATATGAGTAGTGCTCCCATCTTCTCAATTTTCTGAAAAAAAAAAAAATACATTAGTTTGATATTACTTTCTTTATTTTATCTTGGCTTACTGCAAGCTCCGCCTCCCGGGTTCACGCCATTCTTCCGCCTCAGCCTCCCTAGTAGCTGGAAATACCGGCGCCCGCCCCCACGCCCGACTAATTTGCTTGTATTTTTAGTGGAGACGGGGTTTCACCGTGTTAGCCAGGATGGTCTCGATCTCCTAACCTAGTGATCCGCCCGCCTCGGCCTCCCAAAGTGCTGGGATTACAGACGTGAGCCACCGCGCCCAGCCCTAAGACACTTTTTAAAATATGCCCTCTAGTGTGAGTGTCAACAAATTCTCTCAACTTTAGTTACACCAAAGTGTCTTCATTACACTTTCATATTTAAAGGACCTTTTCACCTTATATGGAATTCCAGATTGGCAATCTTTTTGGTTTTCATAAAATGTGCTTCCGTTGTTTCTGTTTGGATAGTTGAGAATTCAATGTCTTTATTGTTGTTCTCTGTATGTAGTACGTATTTTCCCCTTCTGATTATATTTTTCTCTTTATCTTTGATTTTAAGAAGTTTGACCATGATGTGCCTAAGTTTGCTTCTTTGTTTTTGTCGTTTGTCCTGCTTAAGGTTAGATGGGATTCTTGGTTATCTGTATATAAATATATAATCTTGGAAAAATTGGGCATTATTTACTCAAGTGTAATTTTCTTCCCCACTCCCTCATTTCTTTTGTTCATGCTTCAATTACACATTTGTTTAATTAACTGACATTGCTCCACAGTTAACTTATTTTCTATCCATTTGTAAAAATATTTTTCTTGTTTTGCTTGACTTTGTGTAAATTTCTATTGCTATGCCAATTTTACTGATATTTTATTATGCAAAACCTAATTTTCCCCTTAAGCTGATCTGATGAATTCTTTTCATTTTGGATATCATATTTTTTAGCTCTAGAACCTTTATATTTTATATATTCCAATTCCCTCTTCCAGTTTTCCTTTGTAATTTTACTAATATTTCTAATAATTGTGTTAATATCTTTGTGGCTTAATTCCAGCATTTCTGTAATTTCTTGGTTTGTTTCTGTTTGCTGATTTTTTCCCTAATCATGTAACACATTCTTCTTTCCATGTCCAGTAAGTTCTGTTTTCATACTTAATGTTGTGATATCATACATTGAGTGCATGCCTTATGTTGTTTGATTTTTGAATGTATACATTTTTGGCTAACATTATTTATTTGTCTAACATCTAGATCATTCCTACATTTGATTTTTAATTTTTAAAAATTGAGACATTACTCACATGCCACAAACTGTATCCCTTTGAAGTGTAGAATTCAGTGAAATTCAGTGTATTCTACAGTTATGCAATCATCGCTGATATCTAATACCAGAATATTCTCATCACCCTCAAAAACAATTGTCCATGGCACCCACTAATCATTCTGTCTCTATACATTTGCCTATTATGAATATTTCATATAAATGGAATCATAGAATGTGTGGCCTTTTTTGTCAGACTTCTTTCATATAATGTTTTCAAGGGTCATCTATGTAATAGCATGTATCAATATATATTCACTTTTGATGGCTGATTTCTATTCCTTTGTAGGGTTATATCAATTTATGATTGCCCATTAATTGATTAAAGGAAATTTGATTTGTTTCCATTTTTTCATTATTGTAAATAATGCTGCAGTTAATATTTGTGTACAGGGTTTCATATGAACATAGGTTTTCTATTCTCTTGGATATATAAAAGTGGAAATGTTGGGCCACATGCTAACAATGTTTAAGATTTTTACAAAAAGCCCAATTGTTTTCTCAACTAGTGGCATCATTTTACTTTCTCACCAGCAACAGGTGAGTTCCAATTTCTTCTTGTCCTCATCAAAAGTTGTTTTATCTGTCTTTTTGACCAGAACCAGGCTATTGAGTGTGAACTGGTATCTTATTTGATATACATTTCTCTACTAACTAATGATATGAACATATTTTCCTGTGCTCATCAGTCATTTGTGTATTTCTCTGGAGAAGTATCTATTCAAGTTTGTTTTCCATTTTGTATTTTTTTGTCTTTTTAATTTGTTGAGTTGTGAGAGTTCTTTACATATTACGGATAATAGTCTTTTAACAGTTATATGATTTGCAAATGCTTTTGCCAGTTCTCTGAGATGTCTTGTCTTTTCATTTTCTTGAATGTAACCTTTCAAAAGAAGTTTTTATTCTGATGAGGTAAAATTTATCTATATTTTTCCTTTGTCATTTGTGCTTTTGGTGGCATATCTAATAAACCATTTCTCACTATAAGGTTACAAAGATTTAGACTTATGTTTTCTTAAAAAGAGTTTTATAGTTTTAGCTCTCACATATAGGTTTTGATCTGTTTTGAGTTAATTTTTATATAGTATACAGTATAAATCCAGTTTTGTAATTTTGCGTGTGGATATTCAGTTGTCTCAGCACCACTTGCTGAAAAGACTGTTTTTTCCATATTACATTGCCTTGAAATCCTTGTTAATATTCAACTAATTTGTTAGGACATAATTCTGCACTATAACTTTTATTCCATTGATATATATGTTTATCCTCATACAACTGCTACACTGCCTTGAATAAGGTAGATTTGTAGTAGGTTTTGAAATCAGGAAGTGTGTAAATTCCAACTTTATTCTTCGTTTTCAAGATTGTTTTGACTATTTGGAGTCCTTTGTATTTCCATATGAATTTTGTATTAACTTGTCAATTTCTATAAAAAACATAGCTGGAATTTTGATAGAGATTGTGTTGAATTGGTGAAATGTTACCATGAGTCTTTTGATCCAGGAACATCAGATTTCTTTTCATTCAAATCTTTAATTCCTTTCCATCATATTTTCTAGCTTTCAGTGTGTATGTTTTTGCTTTTCTGTCAAATACATTTCTAATAACTTTATTCTTTTTAATACTAATGTAGATAGAATTGTTTATTAATTTTATCTTAGTATTTTTTTGGCTACAGAAATGCAATTGACTGTTTTAGATCTATCTTGTTTCCTGCTCCATTGTTATAGATTTTTTTTCCTAAATATAATATAACAGATTAGGTTATCTGCAAAAAAGGGATAACTTTATTTCTTCATTTTTAATCTGGAGGTTTTAATATCATTTTCCTGTCTAATTGCACTGGCTAGAACCTCTAGTATTATGTTGAATAAAAGTAATGAGAGTGATCATCTTTGTCTTACTGCTGATCTTAGGAGGAAAATACTCAGTGTTTTGCCATTAAAGTATGATGTTAGTGGTGGGTTTTTCATAGATACCTTTTCAGCTTTAGGATGTTCCCTTATATTCCTAATGTGTAAGCATTTTTATGAGAAAAGGGTGTCAGATTTTTATCAAGTGCCGTTTCAATGTCTATAGATACGACTTTTTGATTTTCATTTTTATTCTATTAATTTGGCACAATACATTGACTAATTTTCATACATTGAAGCAACCTTGTATGCCTGAGTTAAATTCCAACTGGTCATGTTGTATAATGCTTTTTATATGTTGCTGGATTTAGTTTGTTCATATTTTGTGTATTATATTTGTTTTTATATTCTCATAGAGCATTGGTCTGTGATTCTCTTGCCTTTTGATGTGTTTGTCCAGTTTGGCATCAGGATAATACTGAATGAGTTGATATGTGATCCTTCCTTTTTTATTATTTGGAATAGCTTGTGAATGATTGGTATTAATTATCCTCTAACTATTTGTTAGAATTTAGTAGTGTATCTATCTAAGTCTGAGCTTTCCTTTGTTGGAAGTTTTTACATTATTACTAGTTGCTGTGATTTGAATATGGTTTGTCACCACCAAAACTCATATTGAGGCTTGATCTCCAGTGTAACAGTGTGGTGTTGAAGGTTGTTTGAAAGGTGGTGAGACATTTAAGAGGCTTTTTCTGTCTTAAGGGGTCTGCCTTCATGAAGTGATTAATCCCATCTCATGGGACGGAGGGGGTTCTGGATCTCAAGGGATTGAATTAGCTACTGCAGGAGCAGTTTGTAATAAAACAAGATCACCCTGGTGTTTTGTATTTTTTGCAGGTGTCAGATTGCTGTTTTCACACATGCTCCTGCCATGTGATGACCTCCTCTACATTATGAAGCAGCATGAGACCCTTACCAAATGCAGCCACCCTATCTTGAATTTTCCAGACTCTAGAACCATGAGTAAAATAAACCTATTACCCAACATCTCATATTCTGTTGTAGCAACAGAACAACATGGACTAATATAGCACTAGTTCTTTTAATGTTTGTATTTTTTATTTTTTTTGAGAAATGGTTTCACTGGCTCACTCAGGCTGGAGTACAGTGGTGCAATCACAGCTCATTGCAGCTTCAGACTCCTGGGCTCAAGTGATCGTCCCACCTCAGCCCCTTGAGTAGCTGGGACTACAGGCACAGGTGATTTTTAAATTTTTTTTTTTTAAATACCGGCTATTTTTAAATATTATAACTTTTTTATAATACCGCATAGTATAATACTATTATATTTTTTTAAAAAAATACAGGCTATTTAAAAAAAAATTTTTTTTTCATTTTTTGTAGAGAAAAGGTCTCTCTTATGTTGGCCAGGATGACCTCAAACTCCTGGTCTCACATGATTCTTCTGTCTTAGCTTCCCCAAGTGCTGACATTACAGGTATGAGCCACCACACCCAGCCTCTTCAGTTTTTACAGTTCTCTTCAGATTATCTCTTTCTTCTAGTCAGTTTCCTCAGTTTATGTCATTTTCATAATTTGTTCATTTCATATAATTTATTTAATTTGTTCATTTCATATAATTTATTTAATTTGTTGGCATATGTTTGTTCATAGTTTTTACTTATTATCCTTTTTATTTCTGAATGATCAGTACTATTTTTTCTCATTTATTTCACATTTAAATAATTTGAATCATCTCTCCTTTTTATCTTAGTTATTATAGCAGAGGTCTTGTAATTTTGTTGATCATTTCAAATAACCAATTTTTGGTTTTGGTTGATTTTCTCTATAGTTTTCCTGTTATGTATTTTGTTTATTTCCACCCAAATACTATTTTCTTCCTTTGGTTGTTTTGGGTTTGGTTTGCCCTTCATTTTAGTTTCTTATGGTGGAATGTTAGGCTATTGATATAAAATTATTCTTCTTTTTCAATATAGGCATTTACAGACATAAATTCCTTCCCAACTACTGCTTTAGCCATATCCCATATGTTCTGCTTTCTTTTTCATTTATCTCAAAATATTTTCAAATTTCTCTTGTGTTTTTTATACTCATTAAGTGTGTGCTTGTATTTCTACACATCTGTTAATTTTTCACATTTTCTTCTTTTATTTTTTAAATTTTTACTTTTTTGTGGTTGAATAACATACTTTGATTTCAATTCTTTTAAATTTAATGAGGCTTGTTTTGTAGCCTATTATAAGTGGTCTATCTGGACAACATTCTGTGTATGTTTGTAAAAATGTGTATTCTGCTCTTGTTTTATATATGTCTATTTTGAGAAATGTTCTGTATGCTTTGGTTCTAAATGATTTCTAGTGTTATTGAAGACTTTTATTTTCTTGCTGACCTTCTGTATATTGTTCTATCCATTATTGATACTAGGGTATTGATTTTTCCAAATATTGTTGTGGAATTGTTTCTTATTCTAATTCTTTCAGTTTTGTTTCACATACTTTTCACCTGTATTTTTAGGCATTAGGTTCACAATTGTTATAATTTCCTGATGGATTGGCTCTGTGGCCTTTTATCATTATAAAAGTATTTCTTATTTTTAGCCGAAATTATTTTTTTCTCAATGTATATTTTATCTAATATGATAGCCACTTCCATTCTCTTTTGGTTATCATTAACATAATATATCTTTTACTATATTTTTACTTTCAAGCGTTAAGATTTTTTTTTTTTTTTTTTTTTGAGGCAGAGTCTCACTTTGTCGCGGGGGCTGGAGTGCAGTGGCCGGATCTCAGCTCACTGCAAGCTCCGCCTCCCGGGTTTACGCCATTCTCCTGCCTCAGCCTCCCGAGTAGCTGGGACTACAGGCGCCCGCCACTTCGCCCGGCTAGTTTTTTTTTTTTGTATTTTTAGTAGAGACGGGGTTTCACCGTGTTAGCCAGGATGGTCTCGATCTCCTGACCTCGTGATCCGCCCGTCTCGGCCTCCCAAAGTGCTGGGATTACAGGCTTGAGCCACCGCGCCCGGCCGCGTTAAGATTTTTTTAATATAAATTTTGTTTCTGACACACAACATACATTTGTATAGTATTTTTCAGACATTCTTTTATTTTTCTTTAAATCTCTGAGTTTTTTTACTCTATTACTACCTATAGTGGATTAACTTTTAATTTCTAGAGATCACAATTAATTTCTTAATTTAGAATAATCTAGTTTGTATTAATGCCAAATTAATTGTAATTTCAGTTTAGAAAAACATTATGTGGTTTCAACCGCTCTCCTTTGTGTTATTATTGTATAAATCATATCTTTATACATTGTAGTCCCATGACTACAAATTTATAATTATCACTTTAAGTAGTTTTCTTTGTTAAATTTTTCTTTTTAATTTTTTAAAAAAATAGTTTCTATTTTTTAGAGCAGTTTTAGGTTCACAGCAAAATTGAGTGCAAAATAAAGAGACATTTGTGATTTTTTTAATGTAATTGTCTTTTAGATCAAATAGTACAGAATAAGTGCTAGTAACAAAAATTTTACTTTACACTGCATTTTGTATTCACCTATTAATATTCTTTATCTGTGCTTTCTATTTATCCACATGGATTGAAGATAGTAATGTCCCTTTGTGTCAGCCTATTAGACCTGTAGTATTTCTTGTACGGTAGGTGTGGTAGACACATATTTTTTCAGTTGTTAATATAAGAATATCTTATTTTTGCTCTTAATTTTTGAAGAATAAGCTTACTGGATTTAGAATTCATAGTCAATAAAATACCTAGGAATCCAACTTACAAGGGATGTAAAGGACCTCTTCAAGGAGAACTACAAACCACTGCTCAGTGAAATCAAAGAGGACACAAACAAATGGAAGAACATACCATGCTCATGGATAGGAAGAATCAATATCGTGAAAATGGCCATACTGCCCAATGTTATTTATAGATTCAATGCCATCCCCATCAAGCTACCAATGAGTTTCTTCACAGAATTGGAAAAAACTGCTTTAAAGTTCATATGGAACCAAAAAAGAGCCCGCATTGCCAAGACAATCCTAAGTCAAAAGGACAAAGCTGGAGGCGTCACGCTACCTGACTTCAAACTATACTACAAGGCTACAGTAACCAAAACAGCATGGTACTGGTACCAAAACAGAGATATAGACCAATGGAACAGAACAGAGTCCTCAGAAATAATACCACACATCTACAGCCATCTGATCTTTGACAAACCTGAGAGAAACAAGAAATGGGGAAAGGATTCCCTATTTAATAAATGGTGCTGGGAAAATTGGCTAGCCATAAGTAGAAAGCTGAAACTGGATCCTTTCCTTACTCCTTATACGAAGATTAATTCAAGATGGATTAGAGACTTAAATGTTAGACCTAATACCATAAAAACCCTAGAAGAAAATCTAGGTAGTACCATTCAGGACATAGGCATGGGCAAGGACTTCATGTCTAAAACACCAAAAGCAATGGCAGCAAAAGCCAAAATTGACAAATGGGATCTAATTAAACTAAAGAGCTTCTGCACAGCAAAAGAAACTACCATCAGAGTGAACAGGCAACCTACAGAATGGGAGAACATTTTTGCAATCTACTCATCTGACAAAGGTCTAATACCCAGAATCGACAAAGAACTCAAACAAATTTACAAGAAAAAAAAAAAACAACCCCATCAACAAGTGGGGAAAGGATATGAAGAGACATTTCTCAAAAGAAGACATTCATACAGCCAACAGACACATGAAAAAATGCTCATCATCACTCGCCATCAGAGAAATGCAAATCAAAACCACAATGAGATACCATCTCACACCAGTTAGAATGGCCATCATTAAAAAGTCAGGAAACAACAGGTGTTGGAGAGGATGTGGAGAAATAGGAACACTTTTACACTGTTGGTGGGATTGTAAACTAGTTCAACCATTATGGAAAACAGTATGGCGATTCCTCAAGGATCTAGAACTAGATGTACCATATGACCCAGCCATCCCACTACTGGGTATATACCCAAAGGATTATAAATTATTCTACTACAAAGACACATGCACACGTATGTTTATTGCAGCACTATTCACAATAACAAAGACTTGGAATCAACCCAAATGTCCATCAGTGACAGACTGGATTAAGAAAATGTGGCACATATACACCATGGAATACTATGCAGCCATAAAAAAGGATGAGTTTGCGTCCTTTGTAGGGACATGGATGCAGCTGGAAACCATCATTCTTAGCAAACTATCACAAGAACAGAAAACCAAACACCACATGTTCTCACTCATAGGTGGGAACTGAACAATGAGATCACTTGGACTCGGGAAGGGGAACATCACACACTGGGGCCTATCATGGGAAGGGGGGAGGGGGGAGGGATTGCATTGGGGAGTTATACATGATATAAATGATGAATTGATGGGTGCTGACGAGTTGATGGGTGCAGCACACCAACATGGCACAAATATACATATGTAACAAACCTGCACATTATGCACATGTACCCTAGAACTTAAAGTATAATAAAAATATATATATATATAAAAAAGAAATTGTTATCAACCTTTGATAAAAGGGATAAATTATTATACAGTCATATTTTAAAATTATATTAAGGAAAATATTTTATAACTGATCTTGCCTAACTTATAATCATAATTATTGTATAGTAGTGTTGAAAGTTATTATAAATAAAGAAACAATGTATGTTATTTATCTAATGCACTACAAGGTGATATAAATATTTTGTTCTCTGCTGGGCATGGTGGCTTATGCTTGTATTTCCAGCTGAGGCTAGGGTGGATCACTTGAGGTCAGGACTTGGAGATTAGCCTGGCCAACACGGTGAAACCCCGTCTCTACTAAAAATACAAAAATTAGTTTCGGTGTGGTGGCACATGCCTGTAATCCCAGCTACTCGAGAGGCTGAGACAGGAAAATTGCTTGGACCCTTGAGGCAGAGGTTTCAGTGAGATGAGAACGCACCACTGGACTCCAATCTGGGCAACAGAGGGCGACTCTGTCTCAAATAAAGTAGTAAATAAATATTTTTTCTCTAGTTTTCTTAATAATAATTTGATTCTAGCAAATAGATGTATTTTATGCTTAAGGGTATACAAATGACAGTGATATTATATAGAAGTAAATACAAATTGATATGTATTCTTTCCTTGTACCAGAAAGAAAAATGTAAGCCAAGAGTTAACTAACATATAGATGTTTTGAAATAAATTGATAACCATATAATTTTCAAGTATTAAACTTTAATTTTGTATTTTGAACATTATATTTTGAACTTGTTTTCAGCAGTTTACATTAAGCACATAGATGACCCAATTAAATCATCAATTGAATTTAGCCCTCTATAAATGACTATATATCATCAATTCAATTTAGTCTTTTATGTGAGCATCTCCTTTAAAGATCTTTATTAGTAAAAAAAAAAAAAAAAAAGATCTTTATTAGTTTATATGCTCAATGACAGTGTCCTAAATTTTCTGCAAACTCTTTAAAATAATTTTGAAATCGACATATAAAATTGCATATTTTAAATTAGCATTAACTATTTTCATCATACTTAAATAAAATTAACTCAAAATGACATATGTTTTGTATTATTAGCATTAAAGCATATATTAATATCTAATGAGATATAAATACTGTGGTACATTGATTTCCATTTTTGCCCATTTACATAAACTGTTTAAAATAAATTTTAAATTGTTCCTTTTATTCTTTGAATACATATTCATTTTCCATTTGCCTCACATTTTATTGTACCATATTTTTATTCCAGTAATTCATCTACTAATTATTTTAATCATGCTTCTGTATAATAACAATGCAAAAATAACTTGAATTAGAAAAATTATTTCCTATGATTATAATAAGCCTATGTTGACAGATTTTTTTTTTCCTGGATTGAGGTGATACCACAATTATTATTAGTGTATAATTTGGAAAAATGTAAACACTGTATAATTTGGTAATTATTAAACATAAAAAACAAAGTAGTATCTGAAATGATTTGCTTAATGAGATGACTAAGGTTGTTTTGTTTTGCTTTGTTTTGCTTCTCAATGAGTGGATGCATTAGTAAAATAAATTATGGCTAGAAAAAGACAATATTTGATATCAATTCATTTTCTAATGTTTTCAACAATTGCAGATGTTAATTATAAAATATTTGCAAAAATAAGTCAATTGGAATTGTAGAAAATTTTTATAACAATGTGTCCATTTTTAAAACTCATTCTAATATGATATAAAAGGAGTTTTATTTTTAGTTACAGAGAGTAGAAGGAAGATAATTTGAAACTACTTTACTTTTGTAATGTAGGTAACCGTGTCATTAGAATCATTGACTATAACACACTCTGAGAAAAAGATATTCCGAAATATCACCAATATAATCAAATTATTATTAATTGGCCGGGCGCGGTGGCTCAAGCCTGTAATCCCAGCACTTTGGGAGGCCGAGACGGGTGGATCACGAGGTCAGGAGATCGAGACCATCCTGGCTAACACGGTGAAACCCCGTCTCTACTAAAAAAATACAAAAAAACTAGCCGGGCGAGGTGGCGGGCGCCTGTAGTCCCAGCTACTCGGGAGGCTGAGGCAGGAGAATGGCGTAAACCCGGGAGGTGGAGCTTGCAGTGAGCTGAGATCTGGCCACTGCACTCCCGCCTGGGCGACAGAGCGAGACTCCGTCTCAAAAAAAAAAAAATAAACAAATTATTATTAATTACACTTTTTAAACTTATAGGTAACATTTTCCCTATTTTTCTTTTCTTTTTCTTCTTCATTATTTCTAGTCAAATAAAGCATTGTGAGTGGAGAGGGAATGAAGTCTATAACTGATTGTGTTTACAAGCATCTTTTATCCCTGATAGAGCAAATGTTAGAAAAAATGGAAATAATATGGATTTCATTATGCCTTTGTCAATGAAGCATTTTACATATACTTTTAATTGTTACTTGATTTTAATATTTTGTCAAAAACAAAATTTCATATTTAATTAATTTTATGAAAAATGTTCAGTGTATGAACCATTTGGTAAAGATAGACTGTAATTCTGTTTATTCAAAACAGGCTTAGACAACATCTGACTTTTCTAATTCAAAATTACAACATAATGCATACTTATAAGAAATGTAAGATTTCTAAAAGTTAATTCTAAGAAAGATAAAACAACAAATGTGTAACCTTGCTGCTAGGTTGCTGTCTGGGTACTAATAAAGCGAAGTAGACTCAGTATCTCTTTTTAAGAATCTTTTTATTTTACTTTCCTGGTACTCTCTCTTCAAGTGATATATTCTTTGACTGTGATGGAGGAAGAAATGCCTTAAAAGAAAAATTTCCAGAATGTATCTCTTTGACTGATACCCAGGAGATTTTTATACACAAGAGTAATACATCAGAGAAAGATTCTGGATTGCTGAGAGATTTGCCTTTCTTTTGTGTTTTTTTTTTTTTTTTTAATTATACTTTAAGTTCTAGGGTACATGTGCATAACGTGCAGGTTTGTTACATATGTATATTTGTGCCATGTTGGTGTGCTGCACCCATCAACTCATCAGCACCCATCAATTCATCATTTATATCATGTATAACTCCCCAGTGCAATCCCTCCCCCCTCCCCCCTTCCCATGATAGGCCCCAGTGTGTGATGTTCCCCTTCCTGAGTCCAAGTGATCTCATTGTTCAGTTCCCACCTATGAGTGAGAACATGCGGTGTTTGGTTTTCTCTTCTTGTGATAGTTTGCTAAGAATGATGGTTTCCAGCTGCATCCATGTCCCTACAAAGGACGCAAACTCATCCTTTTTTATGGCTGCATAGTATTCCATGGTGTATATGTGCCACATTTTCTTAATCCAGTCTGTCACAGATGGACATTTGGGTTGATTCCAAGTCTTTGCTATTGTGAATAGTGCCGCAATATCTTTTGTAAAGTGTGAGAAAAGCAACTGAGAAGCAAGGTGAAAATGGAGATCCTGAGGGAAGTGAAAGATATGAAAATTAGTTCTCTGCATACCTCTGGGGAATTTTTTACGTACTTCAATTTTACTGTATCTCAATATGGAGAACATTGATATATGAGAAAAACTTAACCTTCTTAACAAACATATTCAGCGACCTTCCTAATCCAGTGATGAATTACTTACACAAATTTTTCTTATTGAAGTTAAGATATGCATATATGTAACACTGGATTTATCATTTTAGCCATTCTGTAAGTTACATTTCACTAGCATTAAGTACACTCACATTGTTGTGCACAGCCCCACTATCCATTTTCAGAACTTTTTCATTATCCCAAGCTGAGATGCTGTATCCATTAAACAGTAACTCTCCTAATTTCCCATTACTTGCCACTCCCAGCCCCAGGAAAGCACTATTCTACTTCCAATCTCTTTGAATTTGAGACTATTACAGGCACTTCACATAAGTAAATTATATGATATGTGTTCCTCTCTTGTCTGGTTTATTTCACTTAGCATAATGTTTTCAAATTTTATCCAGGTTGTAGCATTTATTAGAATTTCATTCCTTCTTAAAGTTGAATAATATTCCATTGCACGTGTATACCTTATTTTCTTTATCCACTCATTTGTTGATGGACATTGTGTGTTTCTACCTTTTGGCTACTGTGAAGAATATTGCTATGTATATTGTTGCATAAATCCGAATTACTTTTTTGAATTCTTTGGTACTGCATGCCAAACTTTTCTATCCACATCTCCCTTTCCATGTTCAGTTGCCAAATCTGCAATTGCTTTCCTATATTAATATGCTTTTCCAGCGTAATGGCTCTCTCCTGTTTCTCCATTTATATTATTTTTATTGCTACTCTTTGTTTGCCAAATCCCAATTTAATTAAACAATTCAGCATATAAATGTCGCTATGTAAAATTTAAGGGGTAAGGTCATACATAGTTTACATATGTTTTATGTTTTATGTATCATGTATTTTACTTTATTCACCTCAATATCTAAGATAATTTAAAACATGTTAGGTAATTTAGAAGTTAGTTTTGGAAGCCATAGCAGAAGGAGTTAAATCTGAAAAATTCCAAGCAGGCTCCAGAATAATTTACAAATACTAAGACTAGTAATAAATCAGTAAGTGCATTTCTTATAAATAATGCAACAATTACCTAATAATAAGGTAATTTTTGCATTATTTATAAGAAATCTACTTATTGAGGAATAATGCTTAATTATACTCCAATATTATATGATGTTAGTTAAAGTGCTATTATGGAGAAAACACAGTGATCATTACTTCCCTTTCATTCTCTATCTTTAGAAAGAAATTATAGTGATTTTATTACGTCATATTTTTCTTTTATGTAATGTTAATTTCTTCTAAAGATTAGTATTTGAAAGACTTTATTTCCTCATCTTGATGTAAACATTATGAAAATTTCTTTCTCAAATATCTTTTAAGAAACTCTAGCAACTGCATTGCTACATCTCTAATCAGTCAAAATTGATGTATATACAGACATCAACTGGAAACTAAATTTATGTTCATATACTTATTAATTACTATTAGATATTCATGCCTTCATGCCATGTGAATAAAGCTTAAAATGCAAATTTTTAAAAACAAATTATTCCAAAACATTCACGATGGATTGTATAAATTGAGAATTGAATCTACAAATGTGTTAAGTAGTTCCAAGAAATAAAAAACAAAGTTGAAAAGTTTCATGAACTTAGGAAATAGTAACAATTTTAAACAAGAAAATAAATATTTCTAAGTATACATATGTGTATGTGCATATATGACTATATACGTAAGAAAGCCGCTCCCACATTGTTGACAAAATTGAAAAGAAAGAATAAACTTATCACATTAAAAACAGTCTGAGGAAGATGTCTGCTTCCATCTTAAAGAAATTGCTCTCCTTCTGTAAAGAACTAGACAACTAGACAAAATAGGAGAAACAGTGGTTTTTAGGCCACAGATAACAGGCATCACAAGACTGTGATTTCTAAAATAAGTGAAACACCTAATCGGCCTCACAGTTGTCCTAGTTTTGTGGCTTGGAGGTAGTTATCAGGCCACAGCCGGGAAAACATTAAAAACAGGACCTTGTCCTCTCAAATGGAGAAGAACTATATCAGAGTTCAGGAAGGTTCAGATGGCTGTATTTTGCAGTACATGTTATCAGAGAGGAGGAAGCTACACGAGAGAGAGAGTGCTTTGGAAATCTGCAGAAGTGTCCTCTCAAGTCTTTTGGTGGAGCGATTGTACTAATGTGTACACACACTAGAAATTGTCCACAACTGGTGAAAGAACCATCAGATAGTGGACTGATAAACATAGGTGCAAAAATACTCAACAATGTAATAGTAAACTGAGTTCAAAGGCATGTGAAATAATCATTCACTGTCACCAATGGGATTATTCCTGCAATGTAAAAAAAGCGACATTTGGAAATCAATAAATGTAATACTTCACCTTAACAGAATGAAGGACAAAAACCATATGATCATCTCAATAGATACAGAAAAAAAACACTTGAGAAAATTAAACATCCTTTCATAATAACTCTTAAAAATTTGATGTAGAAGGAATGTACCACAACACAATAAAGGCCATATATGGTGAACACACAGCTGACATCATGCTCAACAATCAGTAGAAAACATAATCTAATCATATGTATTCAACATAGTACTGAAAGTCTTAGCCAGAGCAATTATGCAAGATAAAATTTTTTAAAAATCCAAGTTGGCAAGAAGTTAAATTGTCCCTGTTTGCAGACAACATAATTGTATATGTAGAAAACCCTAATGACTCCACCAAAAATTGTTATTAATGGTAAAATAATGCAATTACTTTTGCATCAAGCTAATAGAACTAGTAAATTAATTGTAGCAAATTCTTATAACTTTTGTTGCCTCAGCATTCATTTTGAATATAAGTAGACTTTCTGATATCAGGAGCAGGGCTTAGTTGTCCTTAACACAGTTTCCAGTTCTATACCTCCTCTCAGTTACCCAACTTACCATCAATATGCTCTATCCACATATCTTCCTTATACCACCACCTCTTGGAGACCATCTCCCTATGACAAAGCTGGATACAACCTGCTTGACTTGCCCCACATCCAGCATAGACTAAACAGAGAAGACACAGTGACAGCCTGTCAGTCACAGCGTGTCTCTGCAACGCTCATGCCTGCTTACTTTAAAGCCACCGATTAGAAACTTGTTGGGGTAATGCCATGGATCCCAATAAAGTCACTGGCCCTCAGGTCCCTTGCTTTCTCTCTAATTCCCCATTTTCTAGGTTAATGTGTGTGTCCCGAACAGCTCTACTTTTCCCATTGATTTTGCAAGCCATCCTGCCCGCTTCATTCTGGGACCTGTAAGTAATACAATGCTTCTGTTAGTTCATGTAGTTTTGTTTTGCCTCACCAACATGTCTAAATGTAACTCTCCTCCTGGTAAGGGCTCCCCTAGAGAGTGATTATCTTGTTAGAAATAAACTGAACACAGGTCAGACAAGAGCTAAAGCTGTCAGCATAAATAAGTTACCTATCAAAGGAACACCTGGTCACAGCTCGAACACATAGGCTTTAGACTGTCCGCCAAAATAAAGAAGGATCCTATGAAAGACACACTATAACATCCAAAACCATCACCCCTGGAAGCCCATCAGGGAAGAATCAGCATTTATAGCCACTCTCCGAAGAGAGTCCTCAAGACCAAATCAGACAAAAATCACAACGTAAATTCAGGAAGATGCAGCATAGAAATCAACCTACAAAAATCAGTAGTTTTTCAAATACACTAACAATGAACTACCTAAAAAAATCAAGAGAAAAATTCTTTTCATAATCGCTACAAAAATTCCTTAGGAATATGTTTAACAAAAGAGATTAAAGACCTGTATGCTGAAAACTATAAAACACTGATGAAAAAAATTAAAGATACAAATAATAGAAAGATATCTTTTGTTAATAGATTAAAAATTAATATTGTGAAAAAATTCTTACTACTCAAATTGATTACAGATTCAATGCAATTCTTATAAAATTGCCAATGGCATTTTTCGCGTAAATAGAAGTAGCAATCTTAAATATTGTGTGGAATCACAAAAGGCCCTGAATAGTCAAATGCATCTTGAATAAAACAAACAAAGCTAGAGGCATTATACTGCTTAATTTCAAAAACTACCTCAAAGTATAGCAATCAAAACAGCATGGTACTAGCCCAAAAATAGGCACATAGACCAATGGAACAGACTAGACAGCCCAGAAGTAAGCCCATGAATTTATGGTTAATTGATTTTCAACAAAGGTACCAAGAATATACAATGAGGAGAGTGATCTCAATAGATGACACTGTGAAAACTGGATAATCACATGCAGGAGAGAAATTAGACTATTTTCTCACACCATATACAAAATGAATTAAATGTAAGTCCTGAAGCTGTAAAACTACTAGAAGAAAACATAAAGGACATTGGTTTGGGCAAATAATTATTGGATATGATACCAAAAGCATAGGCAACACAAACCCAGAATGTGAATGATTCCTTTGATTAACGAAGCCACTGCTGTATACTCTACCCAGCATTAGTCATTAGCTGTCTTGGTTATCAGATTTATTGTTGTAGCATCTCAGTGGTATGTTCAATTACCATTAGGTAAAATTTTACATTAAGTAAAATATATAAATGGCCATAAAGCAAAAAAGAAGTGATGATGGAATATGGTTATAATTGTTCTATTTTATTATTAATTATTGTTCATCTCTTACTACGTGTAATTTATAAATTAGACTTATTATAGGTAATTATATATAGGAAAAACATAGTATACATAGGGTTTGGTTTCAGGTATCTTCTGTGGGTCTTCGAACATCTTCCCTGCAGACAAACAGGTGACTACTGTATTTTCAGGTATGTTTTCTAAAATTTTCTGAAATTCAAGTCACTTTTGTGCTTCCTTCCCAGGAAATAGTCCCATAGCAGTGTAGTGCTGTTAGTTTTAGAGGCATGTTAATAATTCCAATAGCTTGAAAGGCAGAGGTGTGGCCCTTGGTCAATTCGACACTTTATTTTTGAATATGTGTTTTGTACCAGTTTAATAACCACAAGTTGGAACGGCTTCTCAATTTCAATGAAAAAATATGTCCCAGAAATATTTTTACTCATTTATTTGATTAATAAACCACTTATTTATAAACTCTTTCTTAGTAAACTCTGCGTTGGTACTTAGGACTTAAACTTAAATACATAGTACTAATCTTGGAAAAAATATGTTCCAGGAAAGACCATAAATATAGAATAAATAAGTACTATAGAATCTTGCAGATCTTACCATAAGAACATACATGATAACGTTTCACGGTGACTGATACTTATAAAGGCATACAGGCATGAGGGAGGCAGGGTCAGATGAGTCAGGACCCCATGTATATGATGCTCAGATTTATTCTTTTAGTTATCAAGGGGTTTTAATAAGGAAATAAAATTATTCAAAATTCATTAAATAAAAAGAAACAAACCAAAAAAACATTGTGTGGCAGTAGTATAGAGAATATATTCTTGGTGATAAGTTTTCATAAAGACAAATCTTTCAGAAAATTATAGCAATGGTGCAAAAAAAGAGATAATAAGAAACTAAATTTAGCAAAATGGCAATAGAATTTTTTTAAAAATAAGCCTGCTTGGAAAGATATTAATGTGGTAAAACTTATATGTCCCCATGACCCATTCAGTTGGAAATGATATTTTAAAAAAGAGCTTTGAAGATGACTTTCAGGCTTCTCTGACTTTCCTGGTATTACTATGGAGAAGGATAGAATTAATTAGATTTGTCAAGGAAAAAAGATTGCCTTTCACATTCTGAATGCGTCTTAAACATTGAATTTTTAATATTCATTGGCCTGTGAAAATCCAAATGCAAGTTTTTTCCAAATCAGGCTAAAATCCTGAAATCAATAAAAATCCTTCAGGGTTGTGTTAGATAAGAAAATATGTAAATGTTTTAAAACTCTAAGTGGATATTCACGTAGTGTTTTGTTTTTTGTTTTTTTAATTATCGCTAAACTCAGAAGAGTAACTGCTTTAATATTTACATGTGACATATACAAAAGAGAAATGTATCTTTGTGCATAGTGATATTTTATCATGAAATAGTTTCACTTACTCTAGCAGAAACTAAGTAAGCATTATCCTGGGCATTTAGACTCACACTTTGCTTCGGAAGCACGATCATGTTTGAAAAATAATATAATATAATGAAGAAAATATATAAATCTTCTGATAAAACTAAACAAACTCCAGAAATCACATATAGTATAACACTCATTTTAGATCTTTCTCTGTTGTGAATGACATATAAAAATAATGTATCTTTTTCCAAAATTTATTCCAGATAACATAAGTCATTTATCTTTCAGTAAATAAATAAATCTTTCAGAAAGCTCTTAGAATGAACAACTATTATCTTTCTCCACAAAAGTTTTCAGGAATAGTAAAATTATTTTGGTGAAGGTAATGGAATAGCAGAGTTATGTTAACGTAGACATGTATGTGGATATGGATGGTTTTAATTCTTACTATGTTTTTTTAAATTTTATTTTATTTTATTTTTATTTTTATTTTTTATTTTTTTTGAGACAGGGTCTCGCTCTGTCACCCAGGCTGGAGTGCTGTGGCCAGATCTCAGCTCACTGCAAGCTCCGCCTCCCGGGTTCACGCCATTCTCCTGCCTCAGCCTCCCGGGTAGCTGGGACTACAGGCGCCGCCACCTCGCCTGGCTAGTTTTTTGTAGTTTTTAGTAGAGACGGGGTTTCGCCGTGTTAGCCAGGATGGTCTCGATCTCCTGACCTTGTGTTCCGCCCGTCTCGGCCTCCGAAAGTGCTGGGATTACAGGCTTGAGCCACCGCGCCCGGCCCAATTCTTACTATGTTTTTAAAGCAGATCATAAGGGCCAAAAAAATCTGTTTGAAATCAGTGCCTTTGTCTATACTTATGGAACCACTGAATGACTGGAAAATCTCTACCACAATTTGGTACTCTTGTCACTTTTGTACATTAATGTTATCCATGCCTTAATACTATCCAGGCCATTATACCCTTTGTATTGTGTCCAGAATCAGAGAGGCAGCTGCAATATCTGTGTGTGTGTATGTGTGTGTGTGTGTGTGTGTGTGTTTCATGCCCATAGGGAAGATAAGGGTAAAATTTAAAAATGTAGGGTGTGTCAGCCAGTGGTTGTAACAATTTATTTGTTTATTTATTCATTTATTTATTTATATTCAGGTTCTATGATTTTTAATCAACTATGTTCTTAATGTCCACTTTGAAGAGCATAGTAGGTGCTCGATAAGATTAATTGAATGAATAGATTAAGTTTACTCGGGTAGGCCCCAAGCTTTGATTATAATTACTTGAGCAAACTTGTACGAGTTACAAACCATACCTCATTTTCCTCATCTGTAAAAAATCTGTATTAAAAGAAATCATAAAACCTAAATTGGCTGGGCATGATGGTGCACACCTGCAGTCCCAACAATTTGGGAGGCTGAGGTAGGATTGCTCGATCCCAGGAGTTTAAGTCTGTTGTGTGCCATGATCACACCTGTGAATAGCCACTGCACTTTAGTCTGAGCAACACAGTAAGACTGTCTCTAAATAAATAAATAAATGACTCAGCTATAGCTAGCTTATAAGCCCTCAGTCTGTGTTAACTATGATCATATTTAATACTATTACTAAAAAGATTATTGAGGAACGTGAAGTTTATCAGCCCTTATTATCTTTTATCTCTGGAGCGTTAGCTGAGAATAATTAATGATTCAGGTTTGTTCCCTAAAGCTGTTTTTCCTCTTCTTGGTAGATTTACAAGTGGTTTAAATCAAAGTCATACTCCAGCTTCATTTTTCTTCTAGTAAAATTTAAAATCCTTTTGTTCTGATGAAATATTTCATGTTAAAGTGATGTCTTATATGTCAGCTAAATAGTTATCTAACTAAATGTTAAAATGTTAGAGTTGATTTGTTCATATTTTCTTGGGTTTGTATGTCTATAACTGAAGTTAATTTAATTTCAAGTTCCATTAGAGGATGTTTTAAGTTTGTAAAAACCCAAAATTACAAGGTTCAGTAAAAGTCAGTGTTTTAAACAGGAACACAGTCTGTGATTAACTTGTACTTCCCTTTTTTTATGTTTCTGTTATTTGTCAAGACTTTACTTAATTTCTAACAATAATTGTAAAATTAATTGCAATGGTCATAATAGTAATAAAAATAGCAAGAACCATGCTAGCAGTATATTATTTTGAGCTACCTGGTCCTCCAAAATCTAGAAATGTTTCCTTTTAACTTCCTAATCCTAGAGCCTGAATAACCCAAATATGTCGTCAAGATTATTCTTATTTCCTGGTACCATCTTTCCTATGGCCCCCTTTAATTCTGTACTCATATGTGTGTTTTGGTTCACCTATAGCTTGAGATATGAAACTCAGCTCTTTATTGGCTTCCACCAAAACGCATACACACAGAAAGCAATGAAGCAAAAAACTAACAACAACACAAAACTCTCCTAAAGAATAAATGTTTTTAATAGGTGAAATAATAACTCATCAAATTACAAACTGAATACTTTTCAAATATTTTATTTAATTTAGTAATTAATGAGAGAACCAGAAATATGTTAAAACAGGTTCAAAAGTAAATTCAAAGAACCACATACAGATAGAAAATGAAGAAATGTTGAAATCAATTTACACATAGGTGTAAAATGGGAGTATCCACAGGCAAAAATCATTTGTATTTCATGGAACATAATGAATTTGCACTTCTGTGAACAAGAATCCTTTGCACTAATATCAGGTTTCTACATTTTACAAGTTTTAAAAATACCTCAAAGACAATGAAAGGCTTAGATGACTAGGAATGATGTGTTGGTTAAGACACCATAATCTTTTTAGATAATTTCAGTCTTTTATAATTTGTCCTTAAAGTACCTTCCTTCCCTCTTTTGATCATAAATCTCAAATATAACTATTGAGCCCCCAAATTTTCAATATTGGGGGCACAACATTCATTTTAGTCCATAAGTTTTCACAAGGAATATATTATTGAACCTTTAAAAGCCATATTTGATATCCCCAGGCTAGAAAATCAAGTTGAAGAACTACTCTGTAACATTTCATCTGCAATACATATAAATTTACATGTGTTTTTCTCTTCTTGCAGCCCACCCCCACAAATCTGTCACAGTTCCAGGACTTCCAGGAGTTCCTTTCTTTTTTTTTTTTTTTTTTTATTATACTTTAAGTTCTAGGGTACATGTGCATAACGTGCAGGTTTGTTACATATGTATACTTATGCCATGTTGGTGTGCTGCACCCATCAACTCATCAGCACCCATCAATTCATCATTTATATCATGTATAACTCCCCAATGCAATCCCTCCCTCCTCCCCCCTCCCCCCTCCCCATGATAGGCCCCAGTGCGTGATGTTCCCCTTCCTGAGTCCAAGTGATCTCATTGTTCAGTTCCCACCTATGAGTGAGAACATGCGGTGTTTGGTTTTCTCTTCTTGTGATAGTTTGCTAAGAATGATGGTTTCCAGCTGCATCCATGTCCCTACAAAGGACGCAAACTCATCCTTTTTTATGGCTGCATAGTATTCCATGGTGTATATGTGCCACATTTTCTTAATCCAGTCTGTCACAGATGGACATTTGGGTTGATTCCAAGTCTTTGCTATTGTGAATAGTGGCTGGTACCATTCCTTCTGAAACTATTCCAATCAATAGAAAAAGAGGGAATCCTCCCTAACTCATTTTATGAGGCCAACATCATCCTGATACCAAAGCCTGGCAGAGACACAACAAAAAAAGAGAATTTTAGACCAATATCCCTGATGAACATTGATGCAAAAATTCTCAATAAAATACTGGCAAACCAGATTCAGCAGCACATCAAAAAGCTTATCCACCATGATCAAGTGGGCTTCATCCCTGGGATGCAAGGCTGGTTCAACATTCGCAAATCAATAAACGTAATCCAGCATATAAACAGAACCAAGACAAGAACCACATGATTATCTCAATAGATGCAGAAAAGGCTTTTGACAAAATTCAACAGCCCTTCATGCTAAAAACGCTCAATAAATTCGGTATTGATGGAACGTACCTCAAAATAATAAGAGCTATTTATGACAAACCCACAGCTAATATCATACTGAATGGGCAAAAACTGGAAAAATTCCCTTTGAAAACTGGCACAAGACAGGGATGCCCTCTCTCACCACTCCTATTCAACATAGTGTTGGAAGTTCTGGCTAGGGCAATCAGGCAAGAGAAAGAAATCAAGGGTATCCAGTTAGGAAAAGAAGAAGTCAAATTGTCCCTGTTTGCAGAAGACATGATTGTATATTTAGAAAACCCCATCGTCTCAGCCCAAAATCTCCTTAAGCTGATAAGCAACTTCAGCAAAGTCTCAGGATACAAAATTAATGTGCAAAAATCACAAACATTCTTATACACCAGTAACAGACAAGCAGAGAGCCAAATCAGGAATGAACTTCCATTCACAATTGCTTCAAAGAGAATAAAATACCTAGGAATCCAGCTTACAAGGGATGTAAAGGACCTCTTCAAGGAGAACTACAAACCACTGCTCAGTGAAATCAAAGAGGACACAAACAAATGGAAGAACATACCATGCTCATGGATAGGAAGAATCAATATCGTGAAAATGGCCATACTCCCCAAGGTTATTTATAGATTCAATGCCATCCCCATCAAGCTACCAATGAGTTTCTTCACAGAATTGGAAAAAACTGCTTTAAAGTTCATATGGAACCAAAAAAGAGCCCGCATTGCCAAGACAATCCTAAGTCAAAAGGACAAAGCTGGAGGCGTCACGCTACCTGACTTCAAACTATACTACAAGGCTACAGTAACCAAAACAGCATGGTACTGGTACCAAAACAGAGATATAGACCAATGGAACAGAACAGAGTCCTCAGAAATAATACCGCACATCTACAGCCATCTGATCTTTGACAAACCTGAGAGAAACAAGAAATGGGGAAAGCATTCCCTGTTTAATAAATGGTGCTGAGTTCCTTTCTTGACTACGCATAGCCTGGGACTCAATACACCTGCAGTAGATTCATTTCGTGGCAGAATTTTGTAGACTTTAGATCCATAATTTAAGTAGACATATCATTAAAAGTATCTTGGTCATATCTGCGTCAATGTAAATTATCCTCAAATATGAAATTCCAGCTAAAACCTCGGTTGCTCAAACATTTGGCCAATTATATCCTGGCAAGTATAAGAACAGATTCTCAAAAAGTCTTAAAAATCTTTGAAATAAATATATTGCTACTTAGAGAAAGTAAAGAGATTTAGAGTCAGAACCAGCAATGGTCAGCGAGAATGGACCATATCTAAAAATATTTCACTTCATTTTACAAACACAGAATTTAGTAACTTGTGAGTTGACAGATTGAGAAAAAGAATTTCTTAGTGTAACCAGAAAACAAAATTAACATGAATCACGTTTATTTCAAACACAATAAAATTTTCCTCATTCATTCTTTCAGTCCTTTGTATTTTAATTCTTGTTCTGCTGGATTTGGGACAAATAGTCTTATGAAATCATCTGTTTTTCAGCTAACAACCCTAGAAGTTCAGACTCAGTCTATAGCCTGAATGTTTTCTACACACTATCAGCTCTGAAGCCACAATTTTTATAAGGGGAAAATATTGATATATGTATAGTTTATTTGAAGCTATGTACTTTATCTACAATGAATACCATGTAAAGAGATACAGTAAGTCTTGAGTACCACTTAGGTATCTGAATTTTTATAAAACTCTGTGGGTATCATGTGCATCATCAATTAGAATCTAGTTGTCTACAAACAACTAGATTTCACTTTTAAAATTAAAGTTTTGAACAATTAACTATTTAAATAATTAATGTGGTTTGGCTCTGTGTCCCCATCCAAATCTCGTAGCTCCCGTAATTCCCATGTGTTGTGGGAGATAATAATCAAGCATATAATAAAATCAATATAATAAATCTTATTCTAATAAAACACAAAATCTGTTTTCTAGACAGATTATACAGGTTTAAAAAATTTCTTTAAAATTCTAGCTAAAGACATTAATCAGTAAACCAAGGAAAGAAGCCCATATAATTTTATCAAACTTTGCTAAGATTTTAGCATATTGCATATCTTACTTTCAGACTTTTGTAAACTAAGGCAGACAGATTCACTTTCCATATTTTGTCCTTCATTATATTCTTTTATAGTCCAGAACAAACTGCCACTTTTTTAGATTACAGGAGGTCTTTGTGGTCAAAACTAATTTTATACTCACACTTATGTTAGCTGTGGAAGAAATCTGAATTACCCTCAGTTACTGGAGGCATATCCATATGGGTCTGTAGCAACTTCAGTTCTTGCCTCTTTGGAAGAAAGAACTTGAGGAAAATAAAACAGGAAAAGAGACCAAGGCAAGTTTCAGAGCAGGAGCAGAAGTTTATTTAAAAAGGCTTTATAACAAGAAAGAAAGGAAAGAACCCTTGGAAGATATTCAAGTGGGTGACTGAAGGTCAAAGAGAGAAAAATAAGGGCCTTTAACCTTGATCCTGGGACTTTATCAGCTCACCTCTTTCCCATGATTCTTCCCTGAGGGTGGGTTTTCTGCATGTGCAGTGCTCTCCTCACCCTTTGGAAATGAGCATGTGCAGTGTGTTTAGGGATTTACATGCGTGTGTATCTGAGGCTTTCTTCCTTTTTCCAGTGGAATGTACCCAGAAGGTCATACTTCACCAATTTCGTCTCTTAACATGCATGCCCAGGAAGTTGCTTCTCCTTGGGACCTGCTTTATTTATTTATTTATTTTTATTTTTTATTTTTGGTATGTTTTTCTTTTTTCTTTTTTTCTTTTTTTTATTACACTTTAAGTTCTAGGGTACATGTGCATAACGTGCAGGTTTGTTACATATGTATGCTTGTGCTATGTTGGTGTGCTGCACCCATCAACTCATCAGCACCCATCAACTCGTCATTTATATCAGGTATAACTCCCAATGCAATCCCTCCCCCCTCCCCCCTCCCCCCTCCCCATGATAGGCCCTGGTGTGTGATGTTCCCCTTCCCGAGTCCAGGTGATCTCATTGTTCAGTTCCCACCTATGAGTGAGAACATGTGGTGTTTGGTTTTCTGTTCTTGCGATAGTTTGCTGAGAATGATGGTTTCCAGCTGCATCCATGTCCCTGCAAAGGACACAAATTCATCCTTTTTTATGGCTGCATAGTATTCCGTGGTGTATATGTGCCACATTTTCTTAATCCAGTCTGTCACTGATGGACATTTGGGTTGATTCCAAGTCTTTGCTGTTGTGAATAGTGCCGCAATGAACATACGTGTGCATGTGTCTTTAAGCAGCATGATTTATAATCCTTTGGGTATATACCCAGTAATGGGATGGCTGGGTCATATGGTAATTCTAGTTCTAGATCTTTGAGGAATCGCCATACTGTTTTCCATAATGGTTGAACTAGTTTGCAATCTTGCCAACAGTGTAAAAGTGTTCCTATTTCTCCACATCCTCTCCAGCACCTGTTATTTCCTGACTTTTTAATGATTGCCATTCTAACTGGTGTGAGATGGTATCTCATTGTGGTTTTGATTTGCATTTCTCTGATAGCCAGTGATGATGAGCATTTTTTCATGTGTCTGTTGGCTGTATGCGTGCTTTTTTTTGAGAAATGTCTGTTCATATCTTTTGCCCACTTTTTGATGGGGTTGTTTGTTTTTTTCTTGTAAATTTGTTTGAGTTCTTTGTAGGTTCTGGATATTAGCCCTTTGTCAGATGAGTAGATTGCAAAAATTTTCTCTCATTCTGTAAGTTGCCTGTTCACTCTGATAGTAGTTTCTTTTGCTGTGCAGAAGCTCTTTAGTTTAATTAGATCTCATTTGTCAATCTTGGCTTTTGTTGCCATTGCTTTTGGTGTTTTAGACATGAAGTCCTTGCCCATGCCTATGATTTTAATGTGCAAAAATCACAATCATTTTTATACACCAGTAACAGACAAACAGAGAGCCAAATCAGGAATGAATTTCCATTCACAATTGCTTCAAAGAGAATAAAATGCCTAGGAATCCAACTTACAAGGGACGTAAAGGACCTCTTCAAGGAGAACTACAAGCCACTGCTCAGTGAAATAAAAGAAGACCCAGACAAATGGAAGAACATACCATGCTCATGGCTAGGAAGAATCAATATCGTGAAAATGGCCATACTGCCCAAGGTAATTTATAGATTCAATGCCATCCCCATCAAGCTACCAATGAGTTTCTTCACAGAATTGGAAAAAAACTGCTTTAAAGTTCATATGGAACCAAAAAAGAGCCTGCATTGCCAAGACAATCCTAAGTCAAAAGAACAAAGCTGGAGGCATCACGCTACCTATACTACAAGTCTACAGTAACCAAAACAGCATGGTACTGGTACCAAAACAGAGATATAGACCAATGGAACAGAAGAGAGTCCTCAGAAATAATACCACACATCTACAGCCATCTGATCTTTGACAAACCTGAGAAAAACAAGAAATGGGGAAAGGATTCCCTATTTAATAAATGGTGCTGGGAAAATTGGCTAGCCATAAGTAGAAAGCTGAAACTGGATCCTTTCCTTACTCCTTATACGAAAATTAATTCAAGATGGATTAGAGACTTAAATGTTAGACCTAATACCATAAAAACCCTAGAAGAAAACCTAGGTAATACCATTCGGGACCTGCTTTAATTAAAACTTTAAGGATAACAGGTGTAGCCCATCAGGAACTGTCCTCTCCCAGGTGCTGACTGCCAGTTTATTAGTTTTAGAAAGGCAATGTGGCAACTGCCAAACCATCACCCAACATTTCTCATGTGTGAGGAGAGAGCCCTCTCCTGCTCCTCTCATGCCTATCTACCCATAACATTGAAGTGTTATTTCTACTATCATGTGATATGTTCATTACTGTTACCTTAAAATGAGCCAATAAATGTTTTAAGATGTTTTATTTCTATTTTCAACATAATAAATATAAACACTTACATCCCACACATTTTAAAGCACCTAAAATACTCAACAAATTTTAAGAGGGTAAAAGAGTCAAATTACAATAAATTTACAAATAGATTCAAAATGGACTTATCTGTAGGACAATAGTTCATTCAGTTTTACTGAAAAAATGATTCATATTTCTATGGGAAAGAATCATTTGCAATGTTATCTGTGCCTAGACTTACAGAGTTGTGAAATATCTCAAAAATAATGAAAGACCGAGATCGCCTGGAAGAGTGACTTAGAGAAAACTGTCATGATCTTTTCGGTCAGTTTAAAGTCTTTCACAATTTTAATTTTCCTACACCTTTAATGTATCATTGGGCAGAGTACCTATTTCTAATGAAATAGTTATGGATAATGATAACATTTCCAATTAGAAACAAATAAGATAAAAATAAATGGGATATGCAATTATTAAACCTAAAACAATCTCCTAAAATTTCCTGTTTTTGAAGGTTCACTTCAACCTCTGAACATACGAGGAACCATGGCGTGCTAAGGCTAAAATCTCTCTGGCTCTTCACTTCTACTTCTTGTTTTCCACTCTCATAATGTTAGGAAAATTGAAAAAAAATAGATATTTAGGAGAGTAGGCATTTTAAAATGTTAGAGAGAAAACATTTACTTAGCTTGTCGAGTAACGTTTAACGTTTTTGTTAACTAAAATTTAGAAATAACAGTTATGAGGCGATCTCACTTAGTTTGAAAATCACTTTGATTAAAAGACATAAGGTCTATATAAACTGTGTACGTATTTTATTCATACATATATCTAGTAAAACACTTAAAAATTGAGTCCAAATAGCATTAACTGATAAATAGCAAACTTTTTAATTAGAAAAAGATTCATCTATACATTATTACAATGTCTATAAAGTAGAAATAAAAGAGATTGAAGATATTAAGGTTACATAAAAATAAGAAATATAAAATTTAATGTATTTCTTTATAACTGTTTAAAAATGAAACTTAGCTGTTTCCATGGAAATTTTGTAAAGAAATAATAAACATAATAAAATTTCAGTAATTTGATCTAGTAGCTATGGTAGATTTTCTTTTTTCTTTCTTTTTTTTTTTTTTTTTTTTTTGAGACAGAGTCTTGCTCTGTCGCCCAGGCTGGAGTGCAGTGGCCGGATCTCAGCTCACTGCAAGCTCCGCCTCCCGGGTTTACGCCATTCTCCTGCCTCAGCCTCCCGAGTAGCTGGGACTACAGGCGCCCACCACCTCGCCCGGCTAGTTTTTTTGCATTTTTTAGTAGAGACGGGGTTTCACCGTGTTAGCCAGGATGGTCTCGATCTCCTGACCTCGTGATCCGCCCGTCTCGGCCTCCCAAAGTGCTGGGATTACAGGCTTGAGCCACCGCGCCCGGCCGATTTTCTTTAAAATATAAACCTGCTGCTATTCCAATCAAATTTTGGGCACAAATTCACATCACAATGTCACTGCTGAATTTAGAGACCCTCTAAGGCTAACATGTCAGAAGAACTAAAAAGGCAGTGTGTAGATGGTATGATTTAATGCCCTTTGCCAGTGGGAATTCCTGGAGCTCAAAGTAATAATATCTTCCACATTAATGTGCAGCGAAGTGAAGGCTGCATTAATCTTCATAGAAGGTTCATTTCCTTTGTGAGGATAAGAAGATAATGTCAACTATATTAATACAAGAAAATAATTACAATTAGATATCATTAGAATATTGTATTTTACATAGGTTTAATATTGTATATTTTCCATTTTCACTATTTCACACTGTTGTAAGCTAAAAATATTGATTAGACATCAGTTTCACATTTAATTTTTTTAGTGAAATTATCCTTTTTTGCAACCCACAACATAAATATATGTTTATAAGTATACTGTTATATTTTATTGGCAATTGTTTTTCAAAGTAATTTATTGACTACTTTAGCTGGTTTAATCGATTTGATGTTAAGTAAGTAGAAAGGTAAGAATTAATACTTTACATTTTAAAACTGTTTTTATGCATTCTAAATTATAATTTAAATTTTAATGTAAATGATTCATGGTTATAAGTAATGGCTTCTTCCTGGTTGGAAGTATCTCTGCTTCTTGGAGAAGGATATCAAGTCAAAGCTTACCATTTTAAAATGCATAATAAAAAAGAAACAGACGCAAAAATACATACTCCACGGTATCCTTCTGCTAAACCCTTAAAACTAATCTGTGTTCCCAGGTTTAAATCCTAGAGATAAAGAAAAAATTTGGCTCTGTGGTCACTGAATTTGTAAGATTTGTCTACACTTAACCTCCTTATCTTTAGAGAAGCTAATAATTGGAATTTTTCCTTATGAAAGAAGGTTTGTAAGTAATTCATTTCTACTTAACAAGTTCTAGAATAACCCTTTCTCAAAACTATATTAGTTTATTGGAATGGGATTCTTTTCTATCTCAAAATCAAATATGTGAAATTTTGACTAGAAGCAAAATATTTAAACCAAATATTTAGTTATCATCCTGAGAAAATCTTAGAAAATATTTTTGTCTTCTAAACCTATTATTTTTAGGTTGAGACAAATTAGAATCAGCAAAATGATTTTTATACTTTATAAAGTAAAATAGACTTATTAAGTGCATGTTTAGAACATATAAACTTACAAAATATCCCAAATAATATTAAAAGGCAAAAATGTTAACTAATACCAATGACACTATGAAGAAATTGCATCAACAAATGTGCAAAATAACCAGCTAGTTGACAGGATCAAATTCACACATAACAATATTAAACTTCAATATAAACTGCCTGAATGTCCCCAATTAAAAGACACAGACAGGCAAATTGGATAAAGAGTCTGCTTCTGATAAAACAGACTTTAAACCAGCAAAGATCAAAAAAAGACAAAAAGAAAGACATTACATAATGGTAAAAGAGTTAATGCAAGAAGAGCTAACTATCCTAAATATATATGCACCCAATACAGGAGCACCCAGTTTCATAAAACAAGCTCTTAGAGACCTACGAAGAGACTTAGACTACCACAAAATAGTAGTGGGAGTCTTTAGCACCCCACAGTCAATATTAGAAGATCAATGAGACAGAAATTTAACAAGGGTATTCAGGACTTGAACTCAGCTCTGGACCAAGAAGACTTAATAGACATCTACAGAACTCTCCACCCCAAATCAATAGAATATACATTCTTCTCAGCACCACATAGCACTTATTCTAAAATTGACCACATAGTTGGAAGGAAAACATACCTCAGCAAATGCAAAAGAAAGGAAATCATAACAAACACTCTTTCAGACCACAGTGCAATCAAATTAGAACTCAGGATAAGGAAATTCACTCAACGCCACTGAACTCCAGCCTGGCAACAGAGCAAGACACCATCTAAAAGAATAAAGTAAAATAAAAAAAGAAAGAAACTCATTCAAATCCCACAACTACATGGAGACTGAACAACCTGCTCCTGAATAACTACTGGGCAAATACGAAATTAAGGCAGAAATAAAAGCGTTTTTTGAAACCAATGAGAACAAAGAGACAACGTACCAAAATCTCTGGGACACAGCTAAAGTAGTGTTTAGAGGCAAATTTAGCACTAAATGCCCACATCAGAAAGCATCTAAAATCGACACTCTAACATCACAATTAAAAGAACTAGAGAAGCAAGAGCAAACAACTTCAAAAGCTAGCTGAAAACAAGGAATAACTAAGATCAGAACAGAATTGAAGGAGACAGAGACATAAAAAAATCCTTCAAAAAAATCAATGAATCCATGAGCTGTTTTTTTTAAAGATTAACAAAATAGATAATCTGCTAGCCAGACTAATAAAGAAGAAGAGAGAGAAGAATCAAATAGACACAATAAAAATGATAAAGGGGATGTCACCACTGATCTCACAGAAATACAAACTACCATCAGACAATATTATAAACACCTCTATGCAAGTAAATTAGAGAATCTAGAAGAAATGGATAAGTTCATGGACACATGCACCCTTCCAAGACTAAACCAGGAAGAAGTTGAATCCCTGAAAAGACCAATAATAAGTTCAGAAAGTGAGGCAGTAATTAATCTTCTGCCAACCAAAAAAACCCAGGACCAGACAGATTCATAGCTGAATTCTACCAGTGGTACAAAGAAGAGCTGGTACCATTCCTTCTGAAACTATGCCAAACAATAGAAAAAGAGAGAATTCTCCCTAACTTATTTTATGAGGCCAGCATCATCCTGATAACAAAACCTGGTGGAGACCTTAAAAAAAAAAAAAAAAATCAGGCCAATATCCCAGATGAACATTCATGCAAAAATCCTCAATAAAATGCTGGCAAACCCAATCCAGCAGCATATCAAAAAGCTTATCCACCACGATTAAGTCTGCTTCATCCCTGGGATTCAAGTCTGGTTCAACATAAGCAAATCAATAAACGTAACCCATCACATAAACAGAAACTGACAAAAACCACATGATTATCTCAATAGATGCAGAAAAGGTCTTCAATAATATTCAACACCCCTTCATGCTAAAAACATTCAATAAACTAGGTATTGATGGAACATAACTCATAATAATAAGAGCTACTTATGACAAAATCATAGCCATTATCATACCGAATCAGCAAAAGCTGGAAGCATTTCCTTTGAAAACCGGCACAAGACAAGGATGTCCTCTCTCACAACTCCTATTCAACGTAGTATTGGAAGTTCTGGCCAGGGCAATGAGGCAAGAGAAAGAAATACAGCGTATTCAAATCAGAAGAGAGAAAGTCAAATTGTCTCTATTTGCAGTTGACATGATTGTATATTTAGAAAACCCCATTGTCTCAGCCCAAAAACTCATTAAGCTGATAAGCAACTTCAGCAAAGTCTCAGGATACAAAGTCAATGTGCAACAATCACAAACATTCCTACACATCAACAATAGACAGAGAACCAAATCATGAGTGAAATCCCATTCATAATTGCTACAAAGAGAATAAAATACCTAGGAATAAAATCTACAAGGAATGTGAAGGACCTCTTCAAGGAGAACTACCAACCACTGCTCAAGGAAATAAGAGAGGACACAAACAAATGGGAAAACATTCCATACTAATGAATAGGAAGAATCAATATTGTGAAAATGGCCATAACACCCAAAGTAATTTATAGATTCAATGCTATTTCCATCAAGCTACCATTAAGTTTCTTCAGAGAATTAGAAAAACTACTTTAAATTTCATATGGAACCCAAAAAGGCCTGTAGAGCCAAGACAATCCTAAGCAAAAGGAACAAAGCTGGAGGAATCATGCTACCTGACTTCAAACTATATTACAAGGCTACAGTAACCAAAACAGCATAGTACTGGGCCCAAACCAGATATATAGGCCAATGGAACAGAACATAGGCCTCAGAAGTGACACCACACATGTACAACCATCTGATCTTCGACAATCCTGATAAAAATAAGCAATGAGGAAATGATTCCCTATTTAATAAATGGTGCTGGGAAAACTGACTAGCCATAGGCAGAAAACTGAAATCAGACCCCTTCATTACACCTTATACAAAAATTAACTCAAGATGGATTAAAGACTTCAATGTAAAACCCAAAACCATAAAAACACTAGAATAAAACTAAGGCAATACCATTCAGGACATAGTCATAGGCAAAGACTTCATGACTAAACACCAAAAACAGTTATGACCAAAACCAAAATTGGCAAATGGGATCTAATTAAAGAGCTTCTGCACAGCAAAAGAAACTATCATCAGTCTGAAGAGACAATCTAAAGAATGGGAGAAAATTTTTGCCATCTATCCATCTGACAAAGGTCTAATATCCAGAATCTACAAGGAACTTAAACAAATTTGCAAGAAAAAAAAAAAAAAAAAACAAAAACAAGAAACAAACAAACAAAAAAAAAAATCAAAAAGTGGTTGAAGGATATAAACAGACACTTCTCAAAAGAAGACATTTACACACCCAGCAAACATATGAAAAAAAGCTCACACTGGTCATTAGAGAAATACATATCAAAACCACATTGAGATACCATCTCATGCCAGTTAAAATGGCTATCACTAGAAAGTCAGAAAACTACAGATGCTGGAGAGGATGTGGAGAAATAGGAATGCTTTTACACTGTTGGTGGGAACATAAATTAGTTCAACCATTGTGGAAGACAGTGTGGTGATTCCTCGAGGATCTAGAGCCAGAAATATCATTTGGCCTAGCCATCCTATTACTGGGTATGTACCCAAAGGATTATAAATCATTCTACCACAAAGACATATGCACACATATGTTTATTGCAGCACTATTTACAATAACAAAGATTTGGAACCAACCCAAATGCCCATCAATGATAGAATGGATAAAGAAAATGTGGCACATATGCACCATGGAATACTATGCAGCCATAAAAAAGAATGAGTTAATGTTCTTTGCAGGGACACGGATGAAGCTGGAAACCATCATTCTCAGCAAACTATTGCAAGGACAGAAAACCAAACACCATATGTTCTCACTTATAAGTGGGAGTTGAACAGTGGGAACACATGGATACAGGGAAGGGAACATCACACACTGGGGCCGGTCAGGGGACGAGGGGCAAGGGAAGGGATAGCATTAGGACAAGTACCTAATGCATGCATGTGGGACTTAAAACTTAGATGATTGATTGACGGGTGCAGCAAATCACCATGGCACATGTATACATATTTAACAAACCTGCCCATTGTGCACATGTATTTCAGAACTTAAAATATAATTTTTAAAAACAGCAACTTAGTAATAGAAGAAAAATTACAGCAGTCCTTAAAAAGTTTTGTATAGAAAGTGCTTACTTATCAAGAATGGAATAAAGATTACAATAAAAATGTGCAATTATATAATTAAAAATAAATATGACACATGTAAATACATTATTGAGATTATTCAATTTAGCCAATTATATTAGTTATCTCCTGCTCCACAAAAAATTATCCCAAAACTTACTGGCTTAAAGCAATAAACATTTATTATCTCTTATTTTCTGTGGATCAAGAATTTAGCTGAATGACCCAGGTTTTTTTTATGAGGTTGTAGTAATTTATGAGAGCATTTTGTCTGCTCTCAAAATGCCTCACTTGGCCGGGCGTGGTGGCTCAAGCCTGTAATCCCAGCACTTTGGGAGGCCGAGACAGGCGGATTACGAGGTCAGGAGATCGAGACCATCCTGACTAACACGGTGAAACCCCGTCTCTACTAAAAAATACAAAAAACTAGCCGGGAGAGGTGACGGGCGCCTGTGGTCCCAGCTACTCGGGAGGCTGAGGCAGGAGAATGGCATAAACCTGGGAGGCGGAGCTTGCAGTGAGCTGAGATCTGGCCACTGCACGCCAGCCTGGGTGACAGAGAGAGACTCTGTCTCAAAAAAAAAAAAAAAAAAAAAAAAAAAAAAAAAAAAAAAAGTCTCACTTAATGTATTTTAGTTTCTTAGGGCTGTTATAACAAAATACTGCAAACTAAGTGGCATAGAACAACAAAAATTTATTCTCTCATAGTTCTACGGGCTGGAAGTCTAAAATCAAAGTGTCAGCAGGGTTAGTTTCTTCTGAGGGCTGTGAGGGAAGGATGTGTTCCAGGCCTCTCTCTTTGTCTTGCAGACAGTGTCTTCTCTTTGTGTCTCCACACCTTGTCTTCCCTGTATATGTGTCTGTCTCTGTATTTAAATGTCCTTCTCTTTATGAAAACATCAGTCATAGTGAATTAGATTTCACCCTAATGACCTTATGTAGTTACATCTCCAGTGACTGTCTTTCCAAATAAGGTCACATTCTGAGGTACTGGAGGTTAGAACATCAACACATGAATTTTGGGGTGACACAATTCAACTCATAGCACTCTATAGCTTTAGGCAGGAGGTCTCAATTCCTAGCTGGTTGTTGGCAAGAGGCCTCTTCTTCACTGTGTGGGTCTCTCCATAGGACTGATTGAGCGTCCTCAGGAGATGGTAGCTGGCTTTTCTCAGAGTCAATGATCCATGAGTGAGAGCAAGGAGACTCATAACGGCCTCTATGCCTGGTCTAGGATACCTGATGCAGTCATTTCCTCCATGACCATGTTTGACTCTTTTGAGTTATTCCATTAGTGCATATATAAGAAAGGGAAAACCAGCCTCCACCTCTTAAAGAAGGTTATATCAATGAATTTGTAGGTATATTCAAAAACACCACATTTGCTCTCAAAGAAATGAGAATTAAAACAATAATCATATGTCACATCATCTAAAAACTTAAAAAGTAGGAAAAATATTAATACCTAATATGGGCTAAGTATTGATGACAATTGAAAGTACCATCTTTGTAAAAAACAATTCATCATATCCCTTAGAAATATGCTTATTCTCTGGCAAAGCAATTACAGTAGGGTAGGCTCAGTTATAAGGCAGAAAGTGAAATGATAATATTGTAGGCATTTTTACATGACATTAGTCTCCTGAATCCATGAAAGAACTTGTGAAGTAAAACAGTTCTTGTAATCAACACAGACTACCATGTGAGTACAAAAACAATATTCGGTGTTCTTTGAGCAACTGAGTTGCTTGTTGTGTGTTTTACAATGGATTGGACTTTTGCTCAAAATATCATAAGATGGACATCACTGCCTAAATTAGTATGTGAGAGAATTTGAAAATCTAAGAAAGATAGCAAATATTAAGTACTAGTTATATGGGGAAGTTGATTGGAAATAAGCAACATAGGAATTTCAGTTTTCTGAACCATCCAGAGAATTTTTTCAGCTACTCTACTAGGTTTTGCACACTGGTAGGTTAAGTGAATCATGTTGGTGACACAGAGCTAAGGACTGTCAAAGTAGATACACCCATAAAATGAGAGCTATCAGTTTCTGGAAATGTGTGGACTGGCTAAACTAAAAAGCCTGCTGCTACAAAAAAAAAAAAAAAAAAAAAAAATCCACAACTGCTAAAATAAAATAGAAGCAACAGATTTTTAAATAATATCTCAAAAGAATTACAAATTTAAAAAATAAACAATAAAAACACATTGATTTGACCCAGATTGAGAAGAAGTTGCTAGCTTAGAAAAATCAGGGGTTTAACTTTCGACACACAAATATAACACAACTAATTAGATCTTGCATGAACTGGAAAGTAGAAAAAAGAGATTGTTCTAATAAAATAAGACTTCTAAACCTACACCTTATAAGAAAAAGATTGATTTAAAATGACCTCAATAAACAATTCATAATTATTAGCCTGTGCTAAGGATGTTTTTAAAAAAGACTTGAGATTTGAATATGCCCCCTTGAATATACTCTGAAGCACAATAATCATCAAATTGAAAATTCAGCATTCCAGTGATTAACTCCCAGGAGCCTACAGAAGTCAATCTAACCTTTCTTGGACAAACAGGTGCTCTACTCAGACTACGCAGGATTATTTCAAATACAATTTCTGTTAAAGATAGCCTTGTAATCCACAATTACACATGAAAGAATAAATCTATGAGTGATAAAAAAAAATAGGTGCACACTAAGAATGTGAAAAACTTGATTAAAGACACCATAATAGAAATGAAAACATAAAACCAAAGAAAGTATTTGAAAATTTCCAGCCATATTTTAAGAAAAACCAATTAGAAATTCAGGAAATACCAAGTGTAGTAATTACAATAACAACTTAATGTTTAGGTTAAATTTACAAAACCAAAAGGTGATGAAATTTTTGAAGAATTATTAGATCATAATAAAAGAGAAAACGCTTAATCTTGACTTTTAGTATATTTCATCTTGAGTGCTCAAATGGTAATTACATTTGATACATATTGAAGGGACTAGTATTCTTTGCATAATCAAGTATTTCCATAGCAATAATAATAGTTTTTGGTAAGTAATACACTTAAATTATCATTTTGGAAAATAATTAAAGATAATTACGCTTAATAACAAAGTTATTATCATTGATTCAGCCATATTAAAGTACTACTATTGGGAACTGTAATGAAGGAGACAAAAGAAAATACAGAACAGTAATATTTTTGCAGAATAATTAGCCAAAAGAAGTGGTCCATAATAGAAAAAACAAAAAAAATGTAAATAGAATACTAATTCTAAAGGCAATTCTTACAAGGTTTGAAATTTGGGATGAATGAGGTACCTTTGAAGAACAAGCAATGAAATCATAGACGCTGGTATATCACAAATGAAAAAGTTCTGCTTCTTACATCTTACCCCAACCAAATTCAAAGGTAAAGAGACTTGAGATGGATTTTTGGAATAGTGTAACAATCACAAGTGTGAATGTGAGGAGAAAGGGACAATAATATGGGAACTAAATCCTTATCTATTTAAAACCAGAAAACAAGGACTGAATTGATACATCAAGAATCAGGGGCATTACACATATTTGTTTAGACTCATGCAAAAACTCACAGTGGAAACTACTAAGAGTTGACCCTGGAAATAGCATTGGGTGAGAGACTGGTGCATTTTATGTTAATCTTTTTTACTGTTTATATTTTACTAAATATATTTACACTTTTATATATTTTAATTTTTTAAGTTGTTCAATTAAAAAGTTTAAATTCTTAATTTTAAAGTTAATAAATACAAGCAAAAATAAAAGAAAATATAGGAAACAATAAATGAAGTTGCCAAATTCTCACAAACACATTAAAAATTGAACATTTGGCAGTTATATTGATGGTAGATAGTTACCAAAACTGTTTCTTTTATTTATTTATTTATTTATTTATTTATTTATTTATTTATATTATACTTTAAGTTCTAGGGTACATGTGCATAAAGTGCAGGTTTGTTACATATGTATGCTTGTGCCATGTTGGTGTGCTGCACCCATCAACTCGTCAGCACCCATCAATTCATCATTTATATCATGTATAACTCCCCAAAGCAATCCCTCCCCCTCCCCCCTCCCCATGATAGGCCCCAGTGTGTGATGTTCCCCTTCCCGAGTCCAAGTGATCTCATTGTTCAGTTCCCACCTATGAGTGAGAACATGCGGTGTTTGGTTTTCTCTTCTTGTGATAGTTTGCTAAGAATGATGGTTTCCAGCTGCATCCATGTCCCTACAAAGGACGCAAACCCATCCTCTTTTATGGCTGCATAGTATTCCATGGTGTATATGTGCCACATTTTCTTAATCCAGTCTGTCACAGATGGACATTTGGGTTGATTCCAAGTCTTTGCTATTGTGAATAGTGCCGCAATAAACATACGTGTGCATGTGTCTTTGTAGTAGAATAATTTATAATCCTTTGGGTATATACCCAGTAGTGGGATGGCTGGGTCATATGGTACATCTAATTCTAGATCCTTGAGGAATTGCCATACTGTTTTCCATAATGGTTGAACTAGTTTACAATCCCACCAACAGTGTAAAAGTGTTCCTATTTCTCCACATCCTCTCCAACACCTGTTGTTTCCTGATTTTTTAATGATTGCCATTCTAACTGGTGTGAGATGGTATCTCATTGTGGTTTTGATTTGCATTTCTCTGATGGCCAGTGATAATGAGCATTTTTTTCATGTGTCTGTTGGCTGTATGAATGTCTTCTTTTGAGAAATGTCTGTTCATATTCTTTCCCACTTTTTGATGGGGTTGTTTGTTTTTTTCTTGTATATTTGTTTGAGTTCCTTGTAGATTCTGGATATTAGCCCTTTGTCAGATGAGTAGGTTGCAAAAATTTTCTCCCATTCTGTAGGTTGCCTGTTCACTCTGCTGGTAGTTTCTTTTGCTGTGCAGAAGCTCTTTAGTTTAATTAGATCCCATTTGTCAATTTTGGCTTTTGCTGCCGTTGCCGTTGCTTTTGGTGTTTTAGACATGAAGTCCTTGCCCATGCCTATGTCCTGAATGGTACTACCTAGATTTTCTTCTAGGGTTTTTGTGGTATTAGGTCTAACATTTAAGTCTCTAATCCATCTTGAATGATTTTCATATAAGGAGTAAAGAAAGGATCCAGTTTCAGTTTTCTACTTATGACTAGCCAATTTTCCCAGCACCATTTATTAAATAGGGAATCCTTTCCCCATTTCTTGTTTCTCTCAGGTTTGTCAAAGATCAGATGGCTGTAGATGTGTGGTATTATTTCTGAGGACTCTGTTCTGTTCCATTGGTCTATATCTCTGTTTTGGTACCAGTACCATGCTGTTTTGGTTGCTGTAACCTTGTAGTATAGTTTGAAGTCAGGTAGCGTGACACCTCCAGCTTTGTCCTTTTGACTTAGGATTGTCTTGGCAATGCGGGCTCTTTTTTGGTTCCATATGAACTTTAAAGCCGTTTTTTCCAGTTCTGTGAAGAAGCTCATTGGTAGCTTGATGGGGATGGCATTGAATCTATAAATGACCTTGGGCAGTATGGCCATTTTCACGATATTGATTCTTCCTATCCATGAGCATGGTATGTTCTTCCATTTGTTTGTGTCCTCTTTGATTTCACTGAGCAGTGGTTTGTAGTTCTCCTTGAAGAGGTCCTTTACATCCATTGTAAGTTGGATTCCTAGGTATTTTATTCTCTTTGAATCAATTGTGAATGGAAGTTCATTCCTGATTTGGCTCTCTGTTTGACTGTTACTGGTGTATAAGAATGCTTGTGATTTTTGCACATTAATTTTGTATCCTGAGACTTTGCTGAAGTTGCTTATCAGCTTAAGGAGATTCTGGGCTGAGACAATGGGGTTTTCTAAATATACAATCATGTCATCTGCAAACAGGGACAATTTGACTTCTTCTTTCCCTAACTGGATACCTTTTATTTCTTTCTCTTGCCTGATTGCCCTAGCCAGAACTTCCAACACTATGTTGAATAGGAGTGGTGAGAGAGGGCATCCCTGTCTTGTGCCAGTTTTCAAAGGGAATTTTTCCAGTTTTTGCTCATTCAGTATGATATTGGCTGTGGGTTTGTCATAAATAGCTCTTATTATTTTGAGGTACGTTCCATCAATACCGAATTTATTGAGGGTTTTTAGAATGAAGGGCTGTTGAATTTTGTCAAAAGCCTTTTCTGCATCTATTGAGATAATCATGTGGTTCTTGTCTTTGGTTCTGTTTATATGCTGGATTACGTTTATTGATTTGCAAATGTTGAACCAGCCTTGCATCCCAGGGATGAAGCCCACTTGATCATGGTGGATAAGCTTTTTGATGTGCTGCTGAATCCGGTTTGCCAGTATTTTATTGAGAATTTTTGCATCGATGTTCATCAGGGATATTGGTCTAAAATTTTCTTTTTTTGTTGTGTCTCTGCCAGGCATTGGTATCAGGATGATGTTGGCCTCATAAAATGAGTTAAGGAGGATTCCCTCTTTTTCTATTGATTGGAATAGTTTCAGAAGGAATGGTACCAGCTCCTCCTTGTACCTCTGGTAGAATTCAGCTGTGAATCCATGTGGTCCTGGACTTTTTTGGTTGGTAGGCTATTAATTATTGCCTCAATTTCAGAGCCTGCTATTGGTCTATTCAGGGATTCAACTTCTTCCTGGTTTAGTCTTGGAAGAGTGTAAGTGACCAGGAAATTATCCGTTTCTTCTAGATTTTCTAGTTGATTTGCGTAGTGGTGTTTATAGTATTCTCTGATGGTAGTTTGTATTTGTCTGGGGTCCGTGGTGATATCCCCTTTATCATTTTTTATTGTGTCTATTTGATTCTTCTCTCTTTTCTTCTTTATTAGTCTTGCTAGTGGTCTGTCAATTTTGTTGATTTTTTCAAAATACCAACTCCTGGATTCATTGATTTTTTGGAGGGTTTTTTGTGTCTCTATCTCCTTCAGTTCTGCTCTGATCTTAGTTATTTCTTGCCTTCTGCTAGCTTTTGAATGTGTTTGCTCTTGCTTCTCCAGTTCTTTTAATTGTGATGTTAGAGTGTCAATTTTAGATCTTTCCAGCTTTCTCTTGTGGGTATTTAGTGCTATAAATTTCCCTCTACACACTGCTTTAAATGTGTCCCAGAGATTCTGGTATGTTGTATCTTTGTTCTCATTGGTTTCAAATAACATCTTTATTTCTGCCTTCATTTTGTTATGTACCCAGTAGTCATTCAGGAACAGGTTGTTCAGTTTCCATGTAGTTGAGCGGTTTTGAATGAGTTTCTTAGTCCTGAGTTCTAGTTTGATTGCACTGTGGTCTGAGAGACAGTTGGTTATAATTTCTGTTCTTGTACATTTGCTAAGGAGTGCTTTACTTCCAATTATGTGGTCAATTTTGGAATAAGTGTGATGTGGTGCTGAGAAGAATGCATATTCTGTTGATTTGGGGAGAAGAGTTCTATAGATGTCTATTAGGTCTGCTTGGTGCAGAGATGAGTTCAATTCCTGGATATCCTTGTTAACTTTCTGTCTCGTTGATCTGTCTAATGTTGACAGTGGAGTGTTGAAGTCTCCCATTATTATTGTATGGGAGTCTAAGTCTCTTTGTAGGTCTCTAAGGACTTGCTTTATGAATTTGGGTGCTCCTGTATTGGGTGCATATATATTTAGGAGAGTTAGCTCTTCCTGTTGAATTGATCCCTTTACCATTATGTAATGGCCTTCTTTGTCTCTTTTGATCTTTGATAGTTTGAAGTCTGTTTTTTCAGAGACTAGGATTGCAACCCCTGCTTTTTTTTGTTCTCCATTTGCTTGGTAGATCTTCCTCCATCCCTTTATTTTGAGCCTATGTATGTCTCTGCATGTGAGATGGGTCTCCTGAATACAGCAGACTGATGGGTCTTGACTCTTTATCCAGTTTGCCAGTCTGTGTCTTTTAATTGGAGCATTTGGTCCATTAACATTTAAGGTTAATATTGTTATGTGTGAACTTCATCCTGACATTATGATATTAACTGGTTATTTTGCTCGTTAGTTGATGCAGTTTCTTCCTAGCCTCGATGGTCTTTACATTCTGGCATGTTTTTGCAATGGCTGGTACCGGTTGTTCCTTTCTATGTTTAGGGCTTCCTTCAGGGTCTCTTGTAAGGCAGGCCTGGTGGTGACAAAATCTCTAAGCATTTGCTTATCTCTAAAGGATTTTATTTCTCCTTCACTTATGAAACTTAGTTTGGCTGGATATGAAATTCTGGGTTTAAAATTCTTTTCTTTAAGAATGTTGAATATTGGCCCCCACTCTCTTCTGGCTTGTAGAGTTTCTGCCGAGAGGTTTGCTGTTAGTCTGATGGGCTTCCCTTTGTGGGTAACCCGACCTTTCTCTCTGGCTGCCCTTAAGATTTTTTCCTTCATTTCAACTTTGGTGAATCTGGCAATTATGTGTCTTGGAGTTGCTCTTCTCGAGGAGTATCTTTGTGGTGTTCTCTGTATTTCCTGAATTTGAATGTTGGCCTGCCCTACTAGGTTGGAGAAGTTCTCCTGGATGATATCCTGAAGAGTGTTTTCCAACTTGGTTCCATTTTCCCCCTCACTTTCAGGCACCCCAATCAGACGTAGATTTGGTCTTTTTACATAATCCCATACTTCTTGCAGGCTTTGTTCATTTCTTTTTCTTCTTTTTTCTTTTGGTTTCTCTTCTCACTTCATTTCATTCATTTGATCCTCAATCGCTGATGCTCTTTCTTCCAGTTGATCAAGTTGGTTACTGAAGCTTGTGGATTTGTCACGTATTTCTCGTGTCATGGTTTTCATCTCTGTCATTTCATTTATGACCTTCTCTGCATTAATTATTCTAGCTATCAATTCTTCCACTCTTTTTTCAAGATTTTTAGTTTTTGCGCTGGGTACATAATTCCTCCTTTAGCTCTGAGAAGTTTGATGGACTGAAGCCTTCTTCTCTCATCTCGTCAAAGTCATTCTCTGACCAGCTTTGATACGTTGCTGGCAATGAGCTGCACTCCTTTGCAGGGGGAGATGTGCTCTTATTTTTTGAATTTCCAGCTTTTCTGCCCTGCTTCTTCCCCATCTTTGTGGTTTTATCTGCCTCTGGTCTTTGATGATGGTGCTGTACTGATGGGGTTTTGGTATAGGTGTTCTTCCTGTTTGATAGTTTTCCTTCTAATAGTCAGGAACCTCAGCTGTAGGTCTGTTGGAGATTGCTTGAGGTCCACTCCAGACCCTGTTTGCCTGGGTGTCTGCAGCAGAGGTTGCAGAAGATAGAATATTGCTGAACAGCAAGTGTACCTGTCTGATTCTTACTTTGGGAGCTTCCTCTCAGGGGTGTACTCCACCCTGTGAGGTGTGGGGTGTCAGACTGCCCCTAGTGGGGGATGTCTCCCAGTTACGCTACTCAGGGGTCAGGGACCCAGTTGACCAGGCAGTCTGTCCATTCTCAGATCTCAACCTCCGTGTTGGGAGATCCACTGCCTCTTCAAAGCTGTCAGACGGAGTCATTCAAGTCTGCACAGGCCTCTGCTGCTTTCCCTGTTGTGTTTTTAGCTGCGCCCTGTCCCCAGACGTGGAGTCTACAGAGACAGGCAGGTTTCCTTGAGCTGCTGTGAGCTCCACCCAGTTCGAGCTTCCCAGTGGCTTTGTTTACCTACTTAAGCCTCAGCAATGGCGGGCGCCCCTCCCCCAGTCTCGCTGCTGCCTTGCGGTTAGATCGCAGACTGCTGTGCTAGCAATGAGGGAGGCTCCGTGGCCGTGGGCCCCTCCCGACCAGGTGTGGGTATAATCTCCTGGTGTGCCCATTTACTTAAAGCACAGTATTGGGGTGGGAGTTACCCGATTTTCCAGGTGTTGTGTGTCTCAGTTCGCCTGGCCAGGAAAAGGGATTCCCTTCCCCCTTGTGCTTCCCAGGTGAGGCAATGCCTTGCCCTGCTTCAGCTCTCGCTGGTCGGGCTGCAGCAGCTGACCAGCACCGATTGTCCGGCACTCCCCAGTGAGATGACCCCAGTACCTCAGTTGAAAATGCAGAAATCACCGGTCTTCTGTGTCGCTCGCACCGGGAGTTGGAGACTGGAGCTGTTCCTATTTGGTCATCTTGCTCTGACCCCCATTTATTTTATTTTTTTTGAGATGGAATCTCGCTCTTGTTGCCCAGGCTGGAGTGCAATAGTGTGACCTCAGCTCACTGTAACCTTCACTTCCTGGGTTCAAGCGATTCTCCTGACTCAGCCTCCCAAGCAGCTGGGATTACCGGTGCCCACCACCACACCTGCATTTTTAGTAGAGGCAGGGTTTCACCATGTTGGCCAATCTGGTCTTGAACTCCTGACCTCAGGTGATTCACCTGCCTTGGCCTCCCAAAGTGCTGGGATTAGAAGCGTGAGCCCCCATGCACATCCTAATACAAATAATTTAAAAGATTATTTGATATTTCAAAACCAATTTAATATTAAAATTAAGTTGATATATCTAATAGGCCCTTGATATGAAATTATATCCCCTCTAAATAAAAGAGCATTTTTCTGTGCCTCAATAATTACATGAGCTTCTCATCCTAGTCTTTTACATGCTTTTATATGAAATATCTTCTGTCATTATTGTGTCATCCTTGTTGTGGACTAGCATGTTGAATTCTAAAGTGGTGAAAAAATTAGAGTCCCTGTATACCCAATTTTTGTACAGGACCAGCACACTGGCTCAATTATGTGAAAAGACTGTAATGGTATATTGTTGTTGCTTAGTGGAACAAAGTACTAGACTTCTCTGTTTATTGATTTTCAGACAAATAGCACGTACCAATTCAATAGTTGCATTCCTAATGCCAGGAGATGTGCTGATTTGCTTTTCTAAAGAAAACTAGGGTGGCTCTCCCCAAGATGGCCGAATAGGAACAGCTCCAGTCTCCAACTCCCAGCACGAGCGACACAGAAGACCGGTGATTTCTGCATTATCAACTGAGGTACTGGGGTCATCTCACTAGGGAGTGCCGGACAATCGGTGCTGGTCAGCTGCTGCAGCCTGACCAGCGAGAGCTGAAGCAGGGCGAGGCATCGCCTCACCTGGAAGCGCAAGGGGGAAGGGAATCCGTTTTCCTAGCCAGGGGAACTGAGACACACAACACCTGGAAAATCGGGTAACTCCCACCCCAATACTGCGCTTTAAGCAAACAGGCACACCAGAATAATCCCACACCTGGCCGGGAGGGTCCCACACCCACGGAGCCTCCCTCACTGCTGGCACAGCAGTCTGCTGCGATCTATCTGCAAGGCAGCAGCGAGGCTGGGGGAGGGGCGCCTGCCATTGCTGAGGCTTAAGTAGGTAAACAAAGCCGCTGGGAAGCTCGAACTGGGTGGAGCTCACAGCAGCTCAAGGAAGCCTGCCTGTCTCTGTAGACTCCACCTCTGGGGATAGCGCACAGCTGAAGACCAACAGCGGAAGCAGCAGGGGCCGGTGCAGACGCGAATGACTCTGTCTGACAGCTTTGGGGAGAGCCGTGGATCTCCCAACGCGGAGGTTGAGATCTGAGAACGGACAGACTGCCTGCTCAGGTGGGTCCCTGACCCCTGAGTAGCCTAGCTGGGAGACATCCCCCACTAGGGGCAGTCTGACACCCCACACCTCACAGGGTGGAGTACACCCCTGAGGGGAAACTTCCAAAGGAAGAATCAGACAGGTACACTCGCTGTTCAGCAATATTCTATCTTCGGCAAACTCTGCTGCAGATACCCAGGCAAACAGGGTCTGGAGTGGACCTCAAGCAATCTCCAACAGACCAACAGACAGTCCTTCTGACTGTCAGAAGGAAAACTATCAAACAGGAAGGACACCTATACCAAAACCCCATCAGTACGGCACCATCATCAAAGACCAGAGGCAGATAAAACCACAAAGATGGGGAAGAAGCAGGGCAGAAAAGCTGGAAATTCAAAAAATAAGAGTGCATCTCCCCCTGCAAAGGAGCGCAGCCCATCGCCAGCAACGGATCAAAGCTGGTCAGAGAATGACTTTGACGAGAGGAGAGAAGAAGGCTTCAGTCCATCAAACTTCTCAGAGCTAAAGGAGGAATTACATACCCACCGTAAAGAAACTAAAAATCTTGAAAAAAGAGTGGAAGAATTGACAGCTAGACTAATTAATGCAGAGAAGATCATAAACGAAATGACAGAGATGAAAACCATGACACGAGAAATACGTGACAAATCCACAAGCTTCAGTAACCAACTCGATCAACTGGAAGAAAGAGCATCAGCGATTGAGGATCAAATGAATGAAATGAAGCGAGAAGAGAAACCAAAAGAAAAAAGAAGAAAAAGAAATGAACAAAGCCTGCAAGAAGTATGGGATTATGTAAAAAGACCAAATCTACGTCTGATTGGGGTGCCTGAAAGTGAGGGGGAAAATGGAACCAAGTTGGAAAACACTCTTCAGGATATCATCCAGGAGAACTTCCCCAACCTAGTAGGGCAGGCCAACATTCAAATTCAGGAAATACAGAGAACGCCACAAAGATACTCCTCCAGAAGAGCAACTCCAAGACACATAATTGCCAGATTCACCAAAGTTGAAATGAAGGAAAAAATCTTAAAGGCAGCCAGAGAGAAAGATCGGGTTACCCACAAAGGGAAGCCCATCAGACTAACAGCAGATCTCTTGGCAGAAACTCTACAAGCCAGAAGAGAGTGGGGGCCAATATTCAATGTTCTTAAAGAAAAGAATTTTAAACCCAGAATTTCATATCCAGCCAAACTGAGTTTCATAAGTGAAGGAGAAATAAAACCCTTTAGAGATAAGCAAATGCTTAGAGATTTTGTCACCACCAGGCCTGCCTTACAAGAGACCCTGAAGGAAGCACTAAACATGGAAAGGAACAACCGGTACCAGCCATTGCAAAAACATGCCAAAATGTAAAGACCATCGAGGCTAGGAAGAAACTGCATCAACTAATGAGCAAAATAACCAGTTAATATCATAATGACAGGATCAAGTTCACACATAACAATACTAACCTTAAATGTAAATGGACTAAATGCTCCAATTAAAAGACACAGACTGGCAAACTGGATAAAGAGTCAAGACCCATCAGTCTGCAGTATTCAGAAGACCCATCTCACATGCAGAGACATACATAGGCTCAAAATAAAGGGATGGAGGAAGATCTACCAAGCAAATGGAGAACAAAAAAAAGCAGGGGTTGCAATCCTAGTCTCTGATAAAACAGACTTTAAACCGTCAAAGATCAAAAGAGACAAAGAAGGCCATTACATAATGGTAAAGGGATCAATTCAACAGGAAGAGCTAACTCTCCTAAATATATATGCACCCAATACAGGAGCACTCAGATTCATAAAGCAAGTCCTTAGAGACTTACAAAGAGACTTAGACTCCCATACAATAATAATGGGAGACTTCAACACTCCACTGTCAACATTAGACAGATCAACGAGACAGAAAGTTAACAAGGATATCCAGGAATTGAACTCATCTCTGCACCAAGCGGACCTAATAGACATCTATAGAACTCTCCACCCCAGATCAACAGAATATACATTCTTCTCAGCACCACATCGCACTTATTCCAAAATTGACCACATATTGGAAGTAAAGCACTCCTCAGCAAATGTAAAAGAACAGAAATTATAACCAACTGTCTCTCAGACCACAGTGCAATCAAACTAGAACTCAGGACTAAGAAACTCATTCAAAACCGCTCAACTACATGGAAACTGAACAACCTGCTCCTCAATGACTACTGGGTACATAACGAAATGAAAGCAGAAATAAAGATGTTCTTTGAAACCAATGAGAACAAAGATACAACATACCAGAATCTCTGGGACACATTTAAAGCAGTGTGTAGAGGGAAATTTATAGCACTAAATGCCCACAAGAGAAAGCAGGAAAGATCTAAAATTGACACTCTAACATCACAGTTAAAAGAACTAGAGAGGCAAGAGCAAACACATTCAAAAGCTAGCAGAAGGCAAGAAATAACTAAGATCAGAGCAGAACTGAAGGAGATAGAGACACAAAAAACCCTCCAAAAAATCAATGAATCCAGGAGTTGGTATTTTGAAAAGATCAACAAAATTGACAGACCGCTAACAAGACTAATAAAGAAGAAAAGAGAGAGGAATCAAATAGACGCAATAAAAAATGATAAAGGGGATAGCACCACTGACCCCACAGAAACACAAACAACCATCAGAGAATACTATAAACGCCTCTACGCAAATCAACTAGAAAATCTAGAAGAAATGGATAATTTCCTGGTCACTTACACTCTCCCAAGACTAAACCAGGAAGAAGTTGAATCCCTGAATAGACCAATAGCAGGCTCTGAAATTGAGACAACAATTAATAGCCTACCCACCCAAAAAAGTCCAGGACCAGATGGATTCACAGCTGAATTCTACCAGAGGTACAAGGAGGAGCTGGTACCATTGCTTCTGAAACTATTCCAATCAATAGAAAAAGAGGGAATCCTCCCTAACTCATTTTATGAGGCTAACATCATCCTGATACCAAAGCCTGGCAGAGACACGACAAAAAAAGAGAATTTTAGACCAATATCCCTGATGAACATCGATGCAAAAATCCTCAATAAAATACTGGCAAACCAGATTCAGCAGCACATCAAAAAGCTTATCCACCATGATCAAGTGGGCTTCATTCCTGGGATGCAAGGCTGGTTCAACATTTGCAAATCAATAAACGTAATCCAGCATATAAACAGAACCAAAGACAAGAACCACATGATTATCTCAATAGATGCAGAAAAGGCTTTTGACAAAATTCAACAGCCCTTCATGCTAAAAACGCTCAATAAATTCGGTATTGATGCAACGTACCTCAAAATAATAAGAGCTATTTATGACAAACCCACAGCTAATATCATTCTGAATGGGCAAAAACTGGAAAAATTCCCTTTGAAAACTGGCACAAGACAGGGATGCCCTCTCTCATCACTCCTATTCAACATAGTGTTGGAAGTTCTGGCTAGGGCAATCAGGCAAGAGAAAGAAATCAAGGGTATCCAGTTAGGAAAAGAAGAAGTCAAATTGTCCCTGTTTGCAGATGACATGATTGTATATTTAGAAAACCCCATTGTCTCAGCCCAAAATCTCCTTAAGCTGATAAGCAACTTCAGCAAAGTCTCAGGATACAAAATTAATGTGCAAAAATCACAAGCATTCTTATACACCAGTAACAGACAAGCAGAGAGCCAAATCAGGAATGAACTTCCATTCACAATTGCTTCAAAGAGAATAAAATACCTAGGAATCCAGCTTACAAGGGATGTCAAGGACCTCTTCAAGGAGAACTACAAACCACTGCTCAGTGAAATCAAAGAGGACACAAACAAATGGAAGAACATGCCATGCTCATGGATAGGAAGAATAAATATCGTGAAAATGGCCATACTGCCCAAGGTTATTTATAGATTCAATGCCATCCCCATCAAGCTACCAATGAGTTTCTTCACAGAATTGGAAAAAACGGCTTTAAAGTTCATATGGAACCAAAAAAAGAGCCCGCATTGCCAAGACAATCCTAAGTCAAAAGGACAAAGCTGGAGGCGTCACACTACCTGACTTCAAACTATACTAAAAGGCTACAGTAACCAAAACAGCATGGTACTGGTACCAAAACAGAGATATAGACCAATGGAACAGAACAGAGTCCTCAGAAATAATACCACACATCTACAGCCATCTGATCGTTGATAAACCTGAGAGAAACAAGAAATGGGGAAAGGATTCCCTATTTAATAAATGGTGCTGGGAAAATTGGCTAGCCATAAGTAGAAAGCTGAAACTGGATCCTTTCCTTACCCCTTATACGAAGATTAATTCAAGATGGATTAGAGACTTAAATGTTAGACCTAATACCATAAAAACCCTAGAAGAAAATCTAGGTAGTACCATTCAGGACATAGGCATCGGCAAGGACTTCATGTCTAAAACACCAAAAGCAACGGCAGCAAAAGCCAAAATTGACAAATGGGATCTAATTAAACTAAAGAGCTTTTGCACAGCAAAGGAAACTACCATCAGAGTGAACAGGCAACCTACAGAATGGGAGAAAATTTTTGCAGCCTACTCATCTGACAAAGGGCTAATATCCAGAATCTACAAAGAACTCAAACAAATATACAAGAAAAAAACAAACAACCCCATCAAAAAGTGGGGAAAGGATGTGAACAGACATTTCTCAAAAGAAGACATTCATGCAGCCAACAGACACATGAAAAAATGCTCATCATCACTCGCCATCAGAGAAATGCAAATCAAAACCACAATGAGATACCATCTCACACCAGTTAGAATGGCAATCATTAAAAAATCAGGAAACAACAGGTGTTGGAGAGGATGTGGAGAAATAGGAACACTTTTACACTGTTGGTGGGATTGTAAACTAGTTCAACCATTATGGAAAACAGTATGCCAATTCCTCAAGGATCTAGAACTAGATGTACCATATGACCCAGCCATCCCACTACTGGGTATATACCCAAAGGATTATAAATTATTCTACTACAAAGACACATGCACACGTATGTTTATTGCAGCACTATTGACAATAGCAAAGACTTGGAATCAACCCAAATGTCCATCTATGACAGACTGGATTAAGAAAATGTGGCACATATACACCATGGAATACTATGCAGCCATAAAAAAGATGAGTTTGCGTCCTTTGTAGGGACATGGATGCAGCTGGAAACCATCATTCTTAGCAAACTATCACAAGAAGAGAAAACCAAACACCGCATGTTCTCACTCATAGGTGGGAACTGAACAATGAGATCACTTGGACTCGGGAAGGGGAACATCACACACTGGGGCCTATCATGGGGAGGGTGGAGGAGGGATGGATTGCATTGGGGAGTTATACATGATATAAATGATGAATTGATGGGTGCTGACGAGTTGATGGGTGCAGCACACCAACATGGCATAAGTATACATATGTAACAAACCTGCACTTTATGCACATGTACCCTAGAACTTAAAATATAATAAAAAAAGATTAAAAAAATAATAAAATAAAATAAAATTAAGGCCTTATATATTCAGCGTCAGGGTGTGCCGTATGACATCAGCTTCACAGACGTTGACTGAGGAGTCATCTTTCTTGGTCCACTGAAGAACAGTCTTTTGTGTTTTCCAGCTCAGAGATTCATCCACAGATCCAAGTTGTTCAGCTTGTCCATAGTCTTCAGTGAGATTATTGGCATCTTCGGAACACTTGTAGCTTACAGTTTAAACACTAGATGTTTACTTATTTGATTTCACATTTTTATTGCTTCTTACACTAAACTTGCTTTATCTTTAAAATACACAAAATAGTTTTACAATACCACTATTAGAAGTAACAATAAAATTACAGAATGAAAAAAAAAAAAGAAAACTAAACCTAGAATAGCAACTGTAATGGGAGTCACCACCTGAGTAAGGCTTTAATAATTCATTGTCATTGTGCTAAATCAATCAATCTTCATTAATTGTAAAACTGGCAAGTAAATGAAGATTTGATAAGATTCACCCACTAGTTAATATTTCATCTTTGTTGATGGTATTTAACTTTATAATTACTTCAAGTATGTTGTATTGTTTTTGCTTTCTTCTTTGATAGAGAAAGATAATTTCGTAAACTTTTCTTGAACAATATAGCCCTTCCCTTGGGAGTCCAGTTACCAATGTGATTGATTTTCCTGCCATTAAACTCTGGAACTGAGGGAAGATCTGTTCTCACCGACCTACCATGAAGCGAATTTGATAAAAATAAACACCATATTTATGTCTTGGCACTGTACTTCTCATTTTGATGAGTAGAAGTGTTGTTATGTTTCTCCAGGAAAATACATAAACTTAGAGCCAGAGCATAATAACTTCCAGATTGTCTGAGACTCTCCGTTTTCTATTGCATAGCTACTTTGGTGAATGATACAAAGGAGACACATTTAGCAGCAGCTAGAACAGCAATTTACATGATGAACTTATAATGATTGTAAGGGTTTTCCTCAAGAGAAAAACCTCTATTTCTTTGAATGATCTTTGATGTGAATTGACTATGGCCTTGTTGTATGACTGACATTGGCTCTGTATCCTGGGGCTCAGATCTTCCTTCTATTTGCCTTCAGAACCTCTTTTTACTTTTTTTTTTTTTTTAAACTTTGCTGGCCTCCTTATCTATTTTGGTCCTTAAAAATGTCGTGAATATATAGCTACTATCAAGATTCCTGTTGGTGAACCCATTTTGATTGTCGTTCCCTTCCAAAACTCGCCTTTAAAATTGTTCTGCTCCTTTCCCTCTGCTATAAACAACATGTGGATACAGGCTTTGGAATCTTGGGATCCATTTCAATTACAACACCCTATTTAACATTTTCAGACTACCAAAAACATCCAAACTACATAGCTTTTTAAAGACACAGGTCCTCACTTTAGTGTCTATTTCTTAGTGCCTTAATAAAAGAAGTATCTCCTATGGTTTTTTTTTTGTTGTTGTTGTGGTTATTTTCAGGGATATTATTTAAGGGGTATGAATGATATCTCATAATATTAGTCTATGTTTATATCTCCCTACTTTTGATTTATCCTAATACATTATAAGAAATTATTTCTTATATTTCACCTTCATTTATCATAGGACACAATTAACTACGGATTTCAACTAACAAACTAAGCAAACAATTACAAATACCCCAGCTGCTTGACCTGGTAAATTGAGTCCAGAACCTCTAGTAAGTAGCATCTATATTATAACTTCAACCCAGTTAAACTTTTGTTCTTCCCTTATTGATCTAACAAATACATGTGTTCCTCATGTATATTCATAACATTTTTGCTAATATAAATTGCCGCTTACATAACATTTTTAAAAACGTTTTTGCTCCTAGTGTTTACATTGTAATTTCACAATTGGTCAGGTTTGTACTGAAGAAAAGGAAGAGTGAAGTAGGGTGGCGTAGTTTTTCTTGCAAAGTAACTCTCACCAATAAGTAATTATGGAGTCTTCAAGTAATTTGGAATAGGCTTACCACACATTTTCTCCTAAATAACCATTCAAGTTTTCAAGTTCAACTTTTTCAATTGTTGCCTTTAACATTCACGTTAAAGACATGGCAGGGGAATGAATTCAACAGACTTTAGAATTTAGCCACTTAAAAGAATACAGTTCCGCTTGATTTTGTAAGCAAGGAGGGACTGTTGTAACTTAGTAACCAAAAGACACTGGATTTCAGTCCGTCCATTGAATTTGTCAAGCCATTCACCTTCTGCATTTCATGCTTTCTAGAGTACTTGTTATTTATCTCTTTCATTCTCTTCCATAGCAATGATCAGTTCACACATCAACTGCTTAGCTTCAACAGGTACTTCACCCCAGTGAGCCAGGTAATAATTTGAATACTAATAATATATTAATAACTCTTTTTTTTTTTTTTTTTTTTTTTTTTTTTTTTTTTTTTTTTTTTTTTTTTTTTTTTTTTTTTGAGACGGAGTCTCGCTCTGTCGCCCAGGCTGGAGTGCAGTGGCCGGATCTCAGCTCACTGCAAGCTCCGCCTCCCGGGTTCACGCCATTCTCCTGCCTCAGCCTCCCGAGTAGCTGGGACTACAGGCGCCCGCCACCTCGCCCGGCTAGTTTTCTGTATTTTTTAGTAGAGACGGGGTTTCACCGTGTTAGCCAGGATGGTCTCGATCTCCTGACCTCGTGATCCGCCCATCTCGGCCTCCCAAAGTGCTGGGATTACAGGCTTGAGCCACCGCGCCCGGCCAATAACTCTTATGTAGCATTAATTCTGTTTGATATTGTTCTAGGTTCTTGACACATATTAACTCATATGAGCTTTGCAATTGCCATTGAATTGGTTATTCTTCCCACTTTACAGTGAAGAAACTGAAGCGCTGATCAGTAAATTAACTTGTTCATGGTGCACAGCTAGTAAGTGAGTCCAAAATCTGTGTTTTTAATCCACAGAATCTGTCACTTGAGCCTTGAGTAATTGCTTTATATTGATTTCAAATTTCTGGGTTAGGTATATCTTAGGTTATGTACATTTATCCTGTTTTCAGATACTAGGTAGCTCCCAAAATCGCCAGTTATTTACATAATGACTGACATTGACATCCATAACGCATTCTAACATTATTTGAAAAACAGTACCTTAGAAAAATTTTTGACAAAAATTTTTAAACAAGTATTTTGGATTCAGACTAATTAAACATAGCCCAAATCTTTGACATTATTTCTAAGAAATTCATGATTACCAGAATGCTTACACTAAATATTCAGATTTGAATATACTTGATCATATTTGGATAAAATTATCTGAATAATTGGCACAAACATTAATGTTTAATTAGAACACCTCTTAAATATATTCTATATTATATAACTTCCTCATAGACAAATATTCATTTTTCATTTTTAATAAAACCATAATGGCTAGAATATAAGCTTTTTAGGAAGTTAGGAAACATGAGTGTAAAGTTTTGAATAATTTTAAGGTCAATCCTAGAAAATAATGCAATGAGATAATTATTTTGTTATTGTCAGATACGCAGAACAATTTTATGTGTAATTTCTTTTGGGGACTACTATATTTCTATGCATTAAAAATATGATCGTAGTTTGGAAATTGTATTGAATTATCTTTCTATACCTCTAAGTGAAGAATATATTATTTCAATTTTATAAAGTAATCATGTAATTTTAGTAATCATTATCTAAAGTAAGATATGAATAAGCATTTATTTTGAGTCATATTTTCAAAAATAGGTACATGTACAAGATAGCTTTATTCAAAATTTTCAGGTAACTGAAAATTGCAGGCATTAGAACTGAAAATCACTAGTCTGTATATTGTAAAATATTTGGCAAACAATGTATCTTTTTCCAGAAAATGTTGGTACGTTGTTACTCTGATACATATTATTAACAAAAACTAAATATGTATTCCTTCCTTATGCCATGTTGGTCCATAGTGCTTCCTATGTATAATATTATAAAACATTGGTGGGCTTAATTCATATAGCATTTTGAAGTTAGTCAATCTGCAAATGTTCATTTAGTCTTTGACATATTCAACACAACTTTCGGCTTCATAAACAACTACCAGAGCAGTGGAATATACAATTCCTATCCTTACACTCAAAGTGAGGAGGCTTGCCTCTCCTCTCCAACTGATTTTTTGGTCAATAATTATGTAAGTAAATTTGACGTTTTATGTTTGAAGATATGCTAATGTGTTTCTTTTAATTTTATCTCATTAAACTAAGAAAGACAGAAACTACCTTTTCTTCCATGTGAAAAACAATTTGATTATTGACTTACATAAAGGGTACAGATTGTGTCTATCTGTGGTATTTAGTCTGGGCCTATGTGGAAAACCAGTGGGGTGGATAAGACAGAAATCTATTTTTATTTACAGGGACAGGGACAGGAGAGAGTAGTGTGAAGTTCCTTCAATATGATAATGCTAAGATATGCCACAACACTGAGTTTGAAAATACAATACAAATCACCAGAAAGTGAAAATAATTCTGAGTAAAACATAAGACATCTCCCCTTCATCTAACTTTAATTTTTGAGTTGAAATGAAAGACATAAGACTAAAATTTAAAGAGCAGAGAATTAAAGAGCTAGTTCAATAAAGACATTTTCAAGAATTTAGAGCAAAATGAACACTATTTGGGAAACTCTAATAGCATTTTCTGCGACATATAATTATAGAACTAGCTCTTTCTGAACTTTCTGTTTTCTTAATTTGTTTGTTCTCAAACCACAATGATAAGCTATTTTGAGGCTCAATTACCTTATAGTGTCTTTACCATGTTTCCATCAGTCAGCATAAGTTTTTGTTTCTTTTTGATTCATCTCCCCTGAGTCTGCCATTTGATAAATATGTGATTATGTATTCCTGTGTGTACACATGAAGGTGCATGTGTATTTTTATTTTTTATGGTTTCAACGTTTTCTTTATTTTCTGTAATATGAATGTGATATCTCAGGAGTTTGTACAAAATACTGATCACTGGATAGGAGGTTAATTTCCAGGTAAATAGGTGTGGGGAATAGCTAGAAGAGATCTACATTGTTATGTAATTATGTCATCTGTACTTGCACTGGTTGAGATCCAAGAACACTGAACTTCTATCTATATACGTTATTTTTGTCACTACCACTAACTCACAAAAGTCTCCCTACAAATTAGAAATCCCTTCCTCAGGAAAAGATTTTTAGATATAAATTTATTGCTTTATCTGTAATAATAATAACATACAGTTGTTATCTATACATTATAAAATCTATTTAATAAATAAAATAATAAGTTTGTATTTTAATCAGGATATTTAAGAACTCAATTTTAATGGTTTTTTTATAAAATGGTTACACACCTTACTTTCATGAAATAAAATTTTATGACATTATGTATAAGAATAATTGTTGTATTTAATAGACTATCTCATATCACCACCTAACCAAGTATTAGAATTAGGAATATCGTACATTTATAATTAGTATAACTTTATTTTCTCAATTTTATATAAAACTTGTTCTGTAACATTATTAGTCATGTATGTTTTATATTTATATTTCAATTTAGATTGAAATGTCATTGTCGTTATAATAAGCATTTGCTTTCTTTATGCTGACTATGGATATGTGATAAGTGCTGTTGATCTTCGCAACCTCTTATACTCTTTTTATTTATATTTTCCCTTGCCAGTTCATTTATGACATTGAAAAATACTAGTCCAGGCACAGTGGCTCATGCCTGTAATCCTAGCTCTTTGAGAGGCCAAGGTGAGCAGATCACTTGAGGTCAGGGGTTTGAGACCAGCCTGGCCAATGTGGTAAAACCCTGTCTCTATTAAAAATACAAAAATTAGCTGGACATGGTGGTGCGTGCCTGTAGTCCTAGCTGCTCGGGTGGTAAAAGTGAGAGAATTGCTTGAACCCAGGAGGCAGAGGTTGCAGTGAGCAGAGATTGAGCCACTGCACTTCAGCCTGGATGACAGAGTGAGATTGTCTCAAAAAGAAAAAACAAAAAAAGAAAAATAATAAATTATTAAAAGTAGAATAAATAATTAGCATCTATCTTTTTTCCACCATTTTAAAATATAGATAAACAAATGAGTTTTAAACAACTTTCTATTTGATATATTTTTGGGGAAAGATTAAATATTTTAGTGCATAGAAAGTTTTCAACTAGAGTGCATAGTGTTTAATATTCAAATTACAACGCAAAGAATGATTGTTATAAACTTCATTTGGTTAAAAACGTCCTAAGATTTTCTTTCCTCCTGTGTGTGCTTTAAAGAAATTCTATTATGGCTGACCTGATAGTGGAAGTTAAAATTAAACCGTGTTCCATAAGTCTTCATTCTTCTGAAATAAATAGAGCTGAAGTATTTTTATTTACTTATATTTCTTTCGTTCTACTTTAATTATATAATAATTAAAGTTCTCCCAACTTTAAATTAATTTTCTCCAAAAATTATGCAATAATCAAATATATTTTTCTTTTTTTGTGTGTGATGTTTTCTCATTTTCTATTTTCTGATAATGATAATCTATTTTAAACAAAGTTTTTCTGTCACATGGGAGGAAAATATAAAACAATATATTAGAATAGATAACATTTTAACTTAATATAAAATGTGTTTGAATTGTAAAATAATGTATTCAATTACATAATCAACAAAAATTAGATTTTTATAGTATAATTATATAATTATAGAAATCTCAATTATTATTTTTGGTGAATTATTCATGGGAAATATCTATTAACTTTTTTTGTATCATAATTAATGTTTCAGTAGTTTTAAAATAGTAAATGAACCATATCATTCTGGTAAACAAACATGTCATAATGAAGTGCAAATACAATGTGACAAATATATTTAGTGCACTAATGTAATGAATAATCTGAACATTACAAAAGTATCTCCTTGCTTCTTTTAAATGTTGTGTAATCAACAAAGGAATTTTGATTTTAATTTTTTAATGATTCTGAAATAACAATAGCAACTTTTCTATTTCAGAAAATTATGTCAACATACTGATCTATTAACACCAGATAATTAATTCTCATCTGCTGAAATTTTCTTGTTATATATCTATAATTTTCTCATGATTAAGCATAATATTAGATTGATTTAAAGACATTTAAACAATACATATTTAAACTATGAGAATTGTACCCCTTAGATGCTGCATTCTTCACAGTACATAGTCTGATAATAATCTGCACAATTCATTCTTAATTACATTATTTAACCATCATAAAAATCAATTTAAATATTTAGGAATTTGAGGCATGGAGAGGGTAGGTATTTCTCCCAACTAAACAGAATTAATTAGAAACATATTTAAAGAGCTTTAAATCCAAATAAAAATTAGTATGTTAACTATCAAACTAAAAGAGAAACAGTCTATATAAATTTTAGTAGATGTGAGCTTCAGAAAATGGATTAAGTACATATATTTATCTGATCAAGTATCTTAATATATATTTGAGAAAGTTTAAACACACACGTATGTACACATATGCATAGATGTACAGTGCAGACTTTCCCTGGTAGCCCACAAAGAACAGTATCTTCTGTCATTCACTCGTCTGTGCAGTTCCTTATCACACAGATCCTGGGCTTGTCCAAGAGATGTGTTTGGCTACTGAAACATTAGCAAGTCTCATGAAAGCATTTGATATAAACACATATTGAGGCTTACAACCTTGGAAAGCTCTCTCTGAAGGCCAGGCAACATGCTGTAAAAAAGTTCAGATTTAATTATTAAATGTGAGCAGCTAAAGAGAGAGAGGGCCCAGAAGAAGACAGGTTATCTTGGATGTTCTTGACCCCACAGAGCTCCCATCTGGATGCAGCTGTGTAAGTGACCTCAGCTAGTCCATATGGAGTGGAGGAACTGCACAGCTAAGCTTGGTGAACCGTAGCATTTGAGAGCAATAAATCATTCTTGTTTTAAAACATTAAGTTTTTGAGTCCTTTGTAACCCAGAAGTAAGTAACTGAATTACACACATGAAAAAAAAGTTTCCTCCTAGTGGAATTTTCCAGGTGCTTATTTGGGGGAATTACCTTCTCTGAGCTTATTCAGTGGAAGATACAGAAATATCTTCCTCAACAGGATTCATTTAATATGCCTACTAATGGATTTTGTATCTAGTCTATAATGTTTTATTGCCCCTTGGAGACTTGTTTAGAAATGAGAAGTCCTGCTGGGGTTCCATAGTTAACTTTTTTTTTTTTTTTTTTTTTTTTTTTAAAGCATATGGCTGTAAATAGCAGGAAAGAGTAAAGCAGCAGTGTGGTGAGAGTCTTAAGGCATTTTCAAACAATCCCTAAATAATTTCCCACAGAGATACGAATGAAATCCAGGTTTTCAGAGGTGTTAAACTGATTAAAGCTTCATCAAACTCTTAAAAGGAAAAAAGAGACTATAAATCTAAAGAAATTGAGAGTTAATGCACGGATTATACGTATTTATTGACTTAAAGTGAGTTGAAAGTTATTTTCTAGATTAGGAATTTTGTAAAAAAACCTTTTTCTGGACTTCGAAAAAAAAGAATTGTGCTTTGTGGCATCTAAAACAAACATAGGAGTCTAATGTACATTTTATACAACTTTTTAAGAGTTTTAAAAATCTGCTTTGATTTACATATTTTAGGTAAAATATAGAAAATCAATAAATGTGGACTGAGCACAGAGAAAACACCACGACTTATTTCCAGGAATACTGCATATGGCATGCTAATATCATTCTTGAACCACAAGTTCTGCATAGGAGACCAGAATGTGATGCTGTCATCTCACATGGAAAAAAACTGCTGTGATCAGTTCCTGAAGCTTACTATGATCTCCCCTTAGGAAAGTATAAAAATCTTTTTGAAACACTTTATTCTACAATCAGTGAAAATTAGGTGAAGCTACCGAAGCCAGAAATTACTCTAAGATTAGAAAATTGTTTAAGAACACCAATTGTCTTTTTGTCTTCTTTTGAAGGGTCTGACTACCCTCCTCCAAAGAATTTCTCTACTAATTTGTGGAGCCCTGAAACAAACTTACATTAATGCAAAACCTACTACTCCAAATGGTGGTGTTAGCACTTAATCATCGTATATATGGAGTAGATAGTATTGATCAGAGCGCATATGTGACATAGAAAAATGGTAAATGAATAAGATCTAATAGAAACCAGAGGTTAAAATTAGTACATTTCAGAGATATTGTGAAAGAATAAGAGAGAGGTCTTTCAGATAGAAAGAAGCAAAACAAGATTAAGCACACCTGTGGATTTGTTTGAATAACATAAACCGCAAGAAAATAATAGCCAAGAGCACAGAAGGTCAAAGCCACTTGCTCAAATATTCTTCTGCAATTTGGCTTAGTAATAATTCACTTATATTGAGATAACATTATAATAACAAATTTTACATGCAAACAAACTATAGTAATTATATAGTCTAATTAGGTCTATTATGGAAGTGTCTGTAGAGGTGTTTGACAGATTTGTGCTACAGACAGAAAATGAGGTCGCAACAAGAAATGTGATACATACAAAGGGTTGATGAGGTTTTAAGCACTTCTGGTTTGCGCATCTCTCAAATATTTGGTTGAATTCAGTATTAAACAATAAAGTAGGTATCACAATAGCTATACTGAATTGCCTGTTCTTACAATATTACTGCTGTTAGGAACAAAACACCACACACTGAGATAACTGATTTAGGAGGGAAAAATGTTAATCCTACTAATGTCCTGTGAAGAATGTAGAATTTATAATAATCTAGGCACCTTGCTGTTAATGTTATATTCAAAATGCCTTTTCCACAGGCAGTTTGAAAGAACTGAAGAGAAAGTCAATATTACGTTATAAATAGCAATAGTTTTATAGTGGCAAAACTTCATGTCTACCAGACATTGGATTCATAAAGTTTTCCATTCTGTAGAAGAGGGATAAAATGACTACATTATACATATTTTTAAAAAATAAAGAGGGTAAATCTAGAATGATGCTGTGGAAACAGCATTGTTTAAATCTCTCCAAATTCTTAAATGAAAATGGACAGAACAAGTAGAAAAAAAAAAAAAAAACATGAAACACATTTACAACAAAACTAAGTAACAATGTTGTAAGGCAGATACACCTGACAGCAATAACTGATGTATACCCTGTGAATGGCCCTGTATGGTAGATGCACTTGAGTGTATATTTGGAGTTAAGAGCTAAGGAATATGACACTAGCCAACTTGGAGATTCATTCCTTAACTAGGAGGAACATCTAAACCCCTGTCCCTTCTGGTGGAATGTGGGCCATACAGGCTATCTAGGTTCTTTGTTTGGAGGGGTAGATGAAGGTTGCCAGGTGTAGGTCATTAGGGCGAGAGTGCTAAGTGAACATACCAAATAAACTGCATGTATTTTGAAAGCAATTGCTGTTCTCCTACCCAGCCCACCACCACTGGGCTGTAAGATTCTCCTGTCCATCCTGCCACTCCTGGACCATCCCTGTATGTAATGTTCTGGCTAATAAAATCCTATGTCTTGTTTGCTGACTCCAGACTTCTTCTTAAGCCTCTTGAACCTGGTGCCATCCCTGTTGAGGTTAATAGGGGTCAAGCACAACAAATGCATCCACACACAAAAAACCCCCAAAATAAGCAGATGGATATAAACCTCCAACAGCCACATAAATTACATGATACCAGTACAATGTGGGAGGAAGAAAGAAGCAATATGGCAATATGTGTTGGATCTGAAAAAAGGAAGTTTTCAAAGTAGCCAAAGGGGGTTCACTAGAAAGTACAGAAGGCTAATTTGACAATGGAAGCTAAAATTGAGAGCAGTTCCCACCTTAATATGGACAAGGTAAGAGGACTGCAACAAGAAGGATGAGAACGTCATGTTCTCAAGGAAATAGCTTGACTGCCATTTAAATATATAATACAGGCATGAAGCAATGGTCTCTATCATTAATTTAATTAACTCTTCATGAGAATAGATCAAATAATTTCCATTATACTATTTGGGTTGATTGAATTATATAGGTAGAGTACAGACAGAGAACATTATGTTAGATAGTTACTTAAAAGTACTAGTCTGTCAAGATGGGTTCTAATTTAATTCTAGACTAAAGACCAATAAGAAAATCCTTAAATGGTATCTTCAAGTTAACACTTCCAAAATATTGTCAAATGTGTCACCAAAATAAGTTGTATGAATAAATCATGCTATATTGTTAGAACATAATTCAGCTGTATAACAGCAGAGTTAAGAAATGTCAATTCTATAACCTTCCAAGATAGAGCAACAATTTAGTGGTCAATTTGCTATTTTTCTGTTTATATTTGGCCTAAATGGATCAGCCAAGCATCAGAATGTATTAAGCAGCATGCCAAAAAACAAATAAACGAAAAAAAAAAAACAGACTTACACACACACTTGGAAATCACAGAACTGAATATGCTCTCATGTTTTGATAATTTTTTATGGAAAATTATAACAACAAAAAAACAGTCATCCTAGCATATAATGTGCCCTTATTTCTTCTCACATACTAACCTACACCATTTTCTAGATTGATACGAGTACTGAAGAAGTCATGATCTGGAGACAACAAAACATTTGTCGTATCTTCCACACTTTTCTAAAAAACGTAATACAAATTTTGGCCGGGCACGGTGGCTCACACCTGTAATCCCAGCATTTTGAGAGGCTGAGGCGGGTGGATGACTTGAAGTCAGAATTTGGAAACTAGACTGACCAACATGGGGAAACCCCTTCTCTACCTAAAATACAAAAATTAGCTGGGCATGGTGGCGCACGCCTGTAGTCCCAACTACTCAGAAGGCTGAGGCAGGAGGATTGCTTGAGCCAGGAAGTCGGAGGTTGTAGTAAGCCGGGAGCATTCCACTGAACTCCAGCCTGGGCAACAGGAGAGAAACGCTGCCAAAAAAAAAAAAAAAAAAAAAATAGTTATGAAAATTTTGATTTAATTTTGACCAAGAGTAGCCATTATTATATTACCTCCTGAAATGCTTTTCCTCAAGTCATACACATTAAGCCATCTATAATCTTTATAGTCTATAAAGAACTTTGCTGGATAAATAAAAGTCTGAAGTAGATGTTCCTATTGATAAGAAATTGGAACATATTCAATAAAATGGCTAATGCAATGGTCAATCGGGAATATGTATTAAATGTAAACCAGATAAAGATATGAAAAAGGAAATACTGCAAATACAGTGGTAAACAAAGAAATCTTTACCTTTTTGAGCTTACATTTAGCTGGATGAGATAAAGAAAATAAAAATATATAAGTTAGCCCGAGAAGATTACCCTGAAAGGTGACATTTGACTGGAGTTCTGAATAAAGTAGTGTGACAAAAATAGTCAGTGGTAGAGAATTTAAGGTAAAGGAAACGTAAGAAAAAATGACCAAAGTCAGGTTCGTGACTGACATTTTCTAGGTTTTGGAAAGAGGCCAGTGTGGCTGCAGCATGATGAGCAAAGGAAAACTGATTGGTAACAGAAGCCAAATCATATAGGGCCTGGTAAACTTTGGTAAATAATTTGGATTATACTCTTCAAAGCCATTAAACAGGGAACATTGAACATTTCAGCAGGAAATAATACAACTTGGTTTATATTTTTAAAGTCTCTTTGTTTTGTAAAAAATTAATTTCAAGGGAAGGGCCAAGTTTAGAAACAAAGGGGCAGATTAACAAACTACTGCAGGGGCGTCCTATCTTTTGGATTCCCTGGGCCCCATTAGAAGAGCAAGAATTGTGTTTGGCCACACATAACATTCGCTAACACGAACAATGGATGATGAGCTAAAAAATTGCAAAAAAAAAAAAAAAAAAAATCATAATGTTGTAAAAAACTTTACGTATTTGTGTTGGGCCACATTTAAAGCCATCCTGGGTTGCATGCAGCCCACGGGCCATAGATTCAACAAGGTTGAACTACCGAAATGGTCTGGATGAGAGGATATGATGACTTAAACTAGGCTGATAAGACAGAGGTAATAAAAGGTGGTTGGATTCTGGGTTTATTTTGAAAGTACAGTCTAAAACATTTGCTGTATAAGTGGCAGGGCAGTGTGAGAAAAAAAAAAAAAAAAACCTGAAGATAATTCTAAAGACTTTTGCCCTGAGTAACTCTGTAAATGGAAATATAATTTATTGAGTTGAAAAACATTAGGGTAAGATCATGGTTAGGGGGAAGAAAGAAAAAATTCAGTTCAGGACAGATATTCCTTGAGGTGTCTATTTGACATTCAAGTAGCATATATAAAGGAATTATTTCAGTTTTTAACACTGAGGTTCAGAAACAAATGATTGTTGAAGATATATTTTGAGGAATCATCAGTATATATTGGTGCTCAAAACCATGAGACAAGATTATGCTATCCAAGTATTTAGAGAAGTGGAAATTATGGAAGGAACTGGGTGGCACACAGGAATCTACATGTCCAGAGGAATGGCCAAGAAAAGACACTGAACAACTTTTTAAGAATGAAGGACACTGGAAATGTGTACTGCCCAGAAACTGTATCAAGAAAAAAATGATCTAAGGTTTCAAGTGTAGTTAGGAAACCAGCAAGATAATGATTAAAAATTAACCATTGGATTTTGAAGCCTGGAGGTTTCCAGTGGAGGTTATCAGATTTATTTTTGTGGAGTATTAGGAATGAAAGCTGAATTGGCATAGGTTTGGAAAACAGTGGGAGATGAGGAATAGAGTGGTATAAAAGTTCTCTTTCAGAAGGTATCTGAAAGGTGTAAGCCATGACAAAGGATACTTTTTGAATAAGCAAGATCATATAACATGATTTATGCTAATGTGAAAGATCCCACAGAAAGGAGAAAAATTGTGTGTCTAGAGTGAAAGCAATTGCACAGGCAAAGCCCTTTATTAGGTGATAGTAGATGGCTTGTTATAGCTATTTTGTTACATCTCTAAAAGGTCATTAATCTACTCAAATAACCTCATTCTTCTCCTCTTTCTTTATGTCATTTAAGTGCCTTTACTGCTCCTTTCCATTTCCTTGATCTTTAAATATTATAAGGCTTCAGAATTGTGTCTCTGGATGTTTCTAATTCGCATCCTTAATGAATTTATGTAATTTCATAAACCAAACAACAGATTTATATCTCTAAGTAGCTATACAACATTTACACTTGTATATTTAATATGCATCTATAAAGTTAATGTCTTAATACTAACTTATGATCTGTCCATAAGCCTGTTATTTAACAAACTTTCCCACCTCAGAGCAGGACGAGTCCATCCTTCCAGAATCTCCTACCTAAAGAATTTACACTTTTCTTTTGTTCACACTTAGATTCTGTTTCTTCACACATTTTATTGATTTTAACATTAAAACATTTTCAGAATGTGTGGGCAATTGTACTGCAGTTAATACTCAACATTTGCAATTCTTATGTTTATAAAGTCACTGTGAAACTGAATCACCAAGAACACTGAACCACTGCTCCTCAAAGGAGGAGAGGGTTAGGTTTCTGCAAATTTCTAGTCATAAAATTTTCATCATCTGATCAATACATAATTTTGTTTTATGTGTGTTTCTGTTAAAAGAAAACTCACCTAATGTATAATATTGATCATTCACCCTGAACTCACAGCCAGCAGTATTACAAATCATGTTTTCTGTGAGGCACATCTCAGTCTACTTGTGCTTAGAAACACCAGACAGCACATCAGCACTATTGCTGGGACCATTTTTAATAGTGAAATCACTACCAAAAAAAGCATAACAAAGTAAAAATCATGGCACAAAATAGATTGTGAAAAGACATTTGTGTGCAGTGCCTTATTTGACTTTGTCTGGGAAAGTCTGTTTGTCAGATGACCCAAGAATTTTTGCTGCTCTGCACCTGCCATGAATGACCAAGAACTCACTGTATTGATTTTGGAGTTACAAATAAATTTTAGGGAGTTGGCATGTTTTTAAACACAGAATCTGCAAATAATGAGGATCAATTGTACTAATATTTTCTATAATTTTTTCTACTTTGTTTTTCCTTGTAGCAATCACTACTAGGCATACTATGTGGTTTCCTTATTCTTTTTCTTTTTTTTATTATTTGTCTCAACATGAGAACATAGAGTTTTAAAAGTTCGCATATGCCGAATCCTCATCCTCTAGAGTAGGAACTAGCACATGAGAAGAACTTAATAAATATTTATAAAATAAAAAGGATTTGAGACATATAGCTATAAATAGATGGTTATAAATATGAGTCAATGATATAAAAATTTGTTGAAAATCATCTTTTAAGAGTTTATTTGTTTATATGGTTTAAAATTCACGAAGGACATGGTAATATACCACAAAAAACTCCCCTGTGCTATGAATGAAATGCCAATTTTATCATATTTTACAATTTCACATGAAAGTGAGTCTAAACAAAGCAAATTAATAAAATATTCCAGAAAGGAAGCAATTCAATGAAATCATAGGCATTTGAACATAATAAAGCTCTTTGTGAAAAAAAAAATGAACCCAGCAAAAGATGAAAATACCGAAAAGATTAGAACTGAGAGTGTCTTTGCAGTACTCAGGAGAGGAGTGAAAAAGTAAAATAGAATGATTACATAAAATAAAAGCAGTGCTATTCTGGTGGCAGCTTGTATTGTTTAGGGAGAACTAATGGTTAGATTTTTACTAATTATATGAGCTGGTTTTTAAACACAGTCATTATTGCAAATTAAACTGTATCTGCAATTGAATGAACTATGTTAAAATTACATTAAAACAGATTTTATTGTTTCTTTCTGGTGAGAAGATGATTTGTGTACTGTACAATGAAGCTCATTAAGGCAAAAAGACTCAATCAGATAATCCAGCTATCACCTCTTTACTCTTCTTCCTTTACCTGCCTCACATCAGAGTTTCCTACCAGGAAAAAGCATGCTATATAAAAAAGAGTATATTATTTATTAAATTCTCAAGAAGGGAAGTGCTAACTCAGCAGGTCTTGGTTGCTCAAACTTTGCACATTCCAAAGAAATGTTTGTCTTCAGTGTTGTCCCTTGGACAATCTCCAGGACAAATATCAGAATTTTTGATATATTTTGCCTGATATGACTCTTTTTGCATGCCTGAAGTCTTGAACTGCTGAGTTACATTTCTTCAAACCAAGGAACCCATTTAACAACTCATAGTGTCTAACAATGAGCAAAAAGACATTACATTAAATGGACATATTGTGATTAATATCAGCCTCACAGTAACATGTTTTGTGTAAAATGGGGGAAGATAAAAGAATGAAGGACTGGCTTACACACATTCATGAGTATGAGGGGCACCAGGAGGGGAGCTCCTCTCTAGACAGATCCCTCTGCTTTTGCTGGGGAGGTAACTGGCTAAGAAGGTGTAATAGCTAAATATATGTGTCAGCTTGGCTAGGCCATAGCACCCACATCTTAATCTGTTCAGGTTCTTGTAACAAAATACCATAGACTAGGTAGCTTACACACACCAGAAATGTTTTTCTCACTGTTCTGGGGGTTGGAAAGTCCAAGATCAAGGCACCAACAGACTCAGTGTCTGGTGGAGGATCATTTCCTGATTCATAGAGAGTGCCTTTTCACTGTGTCATCACATAGCAGAAGGAGCAAATGAGCTCCCCTGGGCTTATTTTATAAAGGCACTAATCCCACTGTTGGGGCCTCTATCTTCACAACCTAATCACCTCCCCAAAGACCCTACCTTCTAATATCATCACCTTGGAGGTTAAGGTTTTGACATATAAATTTAGGGGAAACACAAGTATTCTGACCATAGCAGCAGATATTTTGTCAAACATTATTCTATATATTTTTGTGAAAATATTTTTTTGGATGAGATTGACATTCAAATCAGCAGACAGTGAGTAAAGCAGATTGAGCTCCATAATGTGGGTGGGCCTCATCCAATTCACTGAATGCTTTATTTTAAAAAAAGACTGACCTTCCCCTAGGAAGAGGGGATTCTGCCAGCAGATAACCTTCAGTTCAAGCTCAAACTGAATCTCTTCCCTGGGCCTCCATCCTTCCGCCCTCCCTGACAGATTTTGAACTTGCCAGTGTTCACAATCACGTGAACCAATTTTGTACTTATAAATCTCTCTTTTCATAAAAAAAAAAAAGGTATGTATGTGTGTGCGTGCACATATAAATATCTACACTTGTATATGTATACCTGTGTGTGTGTGTGTGTGTGTGTGTGTGTGTATCCTATTGGTTCTGTTTCTTTGGAGTAATCTGAATAGTACACAGGGCATAAGAGATAATACAGGTATAAATATACACTTCTTCCCTGCATCATCTTATTTTTTTCCCAATATGATGCCATAGGCCTAGGACCAGGGTTACAGCTGTGGGTGTCAGAAGTAGGGATAACTTCTAAATAAGTAACATATCATTTTAATTCTTTGTACCAGGATTACAAAGAGCCTGGTTGTATGGAATATGCCTTCATCTGTTTGGCAAAATTTAGGTTGACAGTGAATAGTAAATGCAGCTGTATTGCCTGGTGGTTGAGATAGACCACTAGTTTTATGTCTGTATAACACAACTCTACATGAATGGGAATATATTGTAGAACAAACTTTGGGTAGACTGGTATTGCTGCCAGCATTCTGAACCAGCTTAGTGACTTACCATAACATCCTTTCCAAATTTGGAAAATGTGGAGTCAAAATCAATGACAAGTTGTGAAAAAGAGAGATAATAGCTGAGGGTAAAGGAATAAATATATCAGTTATAAAACAAGGGAGACTGATGCATCAAGAGAGAGTCAGAATAAAAGAATGATGTTATCTTTTAATACAATTATACCATATGACCCAAAGGATGAAGTCATATGTTTACTAAGAAGAATCCTGCTTTTGCAACCTGACAAAGTCAAATGGAAGCCTATAAACCTGATTTACCTTTAACTCTGAGATACTTTTGTCACATAATATGACGATGAGTTGGGCCAATTATTAATAACTGATGTAACTCTAGAAATGTCCTAGTATCTTTTCCCTCTTACTTTTCAGGTTGTATCTACTAAAAAAGACATCATTTGGGAAGAAATTTCCAGGAACTACTCTCTACTGGTCTGTTGAATCATGAAGTGCACAGCTCTCATCAGACTGATTACTGTGTAACTATAAACCTCAATGACCAAATGTTTAGAAATGTCCCTGTTTATAATGAATGAAATATAACAGTGGCATTCCCAACATGTCACAATGTGCTGTGCACACATATACATCACTCTTCTTTTTAGTCTTAAACAGAATAGAAAAAAAGACAATGAATTTCTCATGGGAATAAAGCAATAGGTATCACATAGTGAATTCAAATTTTCCTGGAGAATATCCCTAGCCTGTGAGGTAAAAGGCTGTGTAGAGTAGTATAGCATACTCAGACTATATTAAATGTAGGTGTGACTTATTTAACTCTATTATGTGGAACCCAACATTTTTGGATACAAAATATATATTTTAACTGCATTCAGGCCACTAGCACATAATGGCAACAGTACTCATGGTGAATTAAACATTATCCCACAAGACAGAAAAGGGTTTCAGGGAAAATAAATACTGGTCTAGGTATTGTGGCACAAGCTCAATTTGCTTTTAATGAGAAATGACATTCAGAGGGAATAAAAATATTTATTAACTGGAAATAGCAGATTAGATTAAATTATCTTCTAGAAGGAAGGCAAGGCACAAAGATGAGAATTGGCCTGGAAAGATGATGGGACTTCAGTGAAGTGGATCAGGCTGATTCAACCAATACGGATGGATAATGCTAGGTTATACCTTTGAGAAAGGGCTTGTACCCTAAGCCCCTAAGCAGGGCTTCTTGACTACTGTAATACCAAGAAATCCACGGGCAATGGCTCTTCATCTTAGCTGCGGAGAGTCAAAGGTCGTATTTTTTAGGAATTATGCATCTCCAAATTTATGGAAGTTCTATGAAGACACTTGTTATTCACATTAATGCACTATGATTGTCATTGCCTGGAGAATAGGTCAAAATAAGACATATTCTATAACTATAATACGGTTAACAGGGAGAGCAACTGTTCTGAACACCCATGTTCTCTCATAAATGGGAGATGGGCCCTGCTATACAGCAATGCACAATGGAAACCAGTTTCAACACAAGCCTTTGAACTAAGACTGGGAGGGTGGTTTTATCCCCAACTGACTTGGAATCTAGAAATAACCAAATCATGGTCAATTGTAATAACTACTACTCAAAAAATATATGGTATTTGGACAAAGGTTAATTCTATGGGAAAGCATAGCAAAAATGTATATGATCCTTACTGATTTGTTCTATAATAAAATTAAATTGTACTATGATCATACTACAATATGGTATAATACTGGCATTGTTGATAAGATTCAACTGCTTATGTAAATAAAATATGTTACTACTGATACTATTGATCAAATGGTGTGGAGGAACGTGTTCCCTTGCAACTCCACTGGAAGGGGACACATGGAAGCATGAGCCTGGTTTCTCCTGGACTTTATTCACACATGCTCTGTTTTCTTTCACAAATTTTAATCTATAACAAGAAAATACAATAAATTGCAAGTTTGAGTATGACAGCTTTTTTGACCCCTGTGAGTTCTAGCAAACTATTGAGCCTCAGTGTTATCTTAGGGATCCCAGACACAGATCC